>NC_140483.1:132145590-132338090 GCF_964271855.1 Acomys minous
TTACAGGGATCAATTTTGACTGCTTTTTTTTTTTTTTTTTTTTTTTTTTACTAGAACATGGGGTAATCAGTCAGGTACTAATGCTCCTTTTTGAAGCATTTGAAATCACAACTAAATAAAAGGTATGAAATGTAGCCTTAAAATGAGAGTTACATAGTCCCAAATAGTCTGCTGGAGGTGGAAAGTGAGAGTGTCTTTCTGTTTCTTGTGGACCTGCTACCTACAAAGTTTAAATGAGCACCTTGCTTTTTAATGGCAGAATGAAAAATAGAAAACATAGTCCCAGGCTGATGACCTCTATATGACTTAACTTTTAGAAATTAGACATGTGGGCATTATTATGGTGAAGTAGTAAGTAGGAAAAATGCTGTCTTGCTTAAATTTAAATTATTTTTTGGAAGTAAAAAATATTTTTTGCTACTCTCTTTTCTTATCTTGGATTTGAGCATGGTAGTTACCTTTTTTTTTTAAGAAAAGATTTTTTATTGCTATATGTATACATACATGTAAATATATAACTTGTTTAGCCCACTTAATGATGCTTCTATGCATATGTGTTTAGGGCTCGCCACTTGCTCTTAGATGTTGGGGTAGGAGCTCATTCCTGGAGAAGACCAGCTCTGCCTCTCATAGCAGCCATTATTTGCTTGTAGCCCTTCATCTAGGGGTGGATCTTTGTAAGATTTCCCTCATCTACTTTCTTCTTTGGACATATAGTTTAATTTATTTAGATTATAGCCATCATATAGTCTACATTTTGAAATTATTTGTGTAAGAATTACACTCCTCTGACATTCTTGTGATTTAAATGCCTTGATAGGACAATTGAAATGTACTCATTAATATGTTCTAGTTGTAAACAAAAATTTGTTCCTGATTACTTAGCCCTGGTGGTGACGTTTTCTTCTCTTCATAATGATCTACAACTTGTAAGATAGAATAAACCCTTCCCTCCCCAAGCTGCTTTTGGTCATGGTGCTTACCATAGCAACCTAGGCATGAGTCTCAAGTTGGACCAGTCATTAATTGCCATTCCCACAGTTCCTATGCTACCTTTACCTCAGCACATCTTGTAGGCAGGATAAACTGAAGGTTGAAGGTTATGTGGCTGAGTTGGTATCCAAATCCCTTCACTGGAAATATTGCCTGGTTACAAGAGATGGCTGGCTCAAGCTCCATATATCCCTCATTGCTCAGGGTCTCAGGTAGGGTCACCTAGGTTCCTGGGAGTTTCATTGCACTAGGTTTCTACCTCATCCCCTAGATCTAGCCCCTTGCCCCCGTTCCAGTTTCTTTCCCAGTCCCCCTTCCCCTTCCCCTCCACCTGATCATTCCTGTTTCTGCCTCCTATCCCTTCCTGAAATCTACTCTGTTTCCCCTTCCCAGGGAGACTCATGTGTTATGTCCCCCCCCCCCCCCGTCTCCCCCCCCCCCCTTGAGATGTTCTTGTTTCTTAGCTTCTCTGGGTCTTTGGATTATAGCATACTTATCCTTTACTTTACAGTTAACATTTACTTTTAAGTGACTACATACCATGTGTGTCTTTTTGGGTCTGGGTTGCCTCTCTCAGGATGATTTTTTTTTTCTAGTTCTATCTATCCATTTTTCTGCAAATTCCACGATGTCTTTGTTTTTAATAGCTGAGTAGTCCTCTGTTGTTTAAATGTACCATAGTTTCTTTATCCATTCTTTGGTTGAGGGACATATAGGTTGTTTCTAGTTTCTGGCTATTACAGATGTAAAGCTTCAGGACCTCACTTCTGTCACTGCCTGGAAGGCCAGGACCCAGAGGCTAGACAGCCCAGAGACCTGGGATAAACCCAAACATGAATGGAAAAAAAAAAGTCAATGAAATGATTTCTAATGATATTTTGCTATACTTATAGATTGTCATTAGAGAGTCTTCATCCAGCAAATCAGACACAAATTTAGAGACCCACAGTGGAGCTTGGAAAATCCTGCAGAAGATGGGGAGGAAGGATTATAAAAACCAGAGGGGTCAAGGACACCACAAAACCCACAGAATCAACTAATCTGGGCTTATAGGGATTCACAGAGACTGAATCAGCAACTAGGGAGCCTGCATGGGGCTGACCTAGGCACTCTGCATATATGTGACAATTGTGTAGCTTGCTCTTCTTGTTGGACTCCTGACAGTGGGAGCAGGGGCTGCCTCTGACTCTGTTGTCTCCTTTTGGGACCCTTTTTCTCCTATTGGGTTGCCTCATCCAGTCTTAATACATGGGGAGCTGCCTAGTTTTCCTGCAACTTTATATGTCATGGCTGGATGATATCCATGGCAAGCCTCTTATTTCTTGAAGAGAAATGGAAGAGCAGATTTGATGGGGCCAAGAACTGAGGGGATGTGGGAGGAGAAACTGGGATGTAAAAAAATTAAATTAAAAACAAAAGCAAATTAGGATGGGTAAGAAGTATTTAGGGCAGAGAACAGGTGGACTACCAAATGCAGAGTTTCATTTATTCTCTCATGAGGAGTCAGGGCATACTGATATTCTGGCATTGATGTGTGACAGTACTTAGTGTATTCTTAACCAAGGTTTTTACTCCATTTTCAGTGCTCATAGTTTTTTTGTTTTTTAAACTTCATTATATATGCATGGCTTGTAACTGCCTGCATTGTTGATCTCTAGGCCAGCTGACCCAAAGTCACACTGTTGGTCTGTGGAGCTTGATCAAACCCTGCCTTAAGACTCCATGGGTATGACCAGCCCCTGTTCTGTCATATCCTCAAGCCTCCAAACCAAGGCGTTCTTTCAGGCCTTAGTATTCAAATGGTTCCGAGATGAGTGATTATTTTGCTAAAAGTAACGACATCATTATTCTAAGAATTGGGATTTTTTTTTTTTTTAATGGCATTATGTAGGCGCTTCCTGGCTCAGGATCTTCCATGGAGTTTTAGTCTGTTGTCACTTAAGAGGCAGCTCCAGAAGGCTTACCTGGGACGGGAAGATTTAATTTTGGCAGAATGTTTTAGTTTGCCATCCTGTGGGCTTCAGGCCTGCTTATGGTAGCAGTGTTTTCTTGATTAAATTTTAAAATAAAGTGTTATCAAATGGAAGGTTCATGGAAGTGATGTGCTGCCATTCACATTGGTATTGATAGTCTGTTGATAAGCATCCTATTTTATGGTAGGGCAGGGAACTATATAAATGCTTCAGAACAATAGTCAGAGCTGAATACTGCTATTATTGTGCTCCTCTTACTAAGGAAATACTGATCTAGTGCAGCTAGCGTCTAATGTGAATACTTTCCAGCCTTTTCAAATCACAAGTAGTGAACACAGCTCTTATTCATTGGAGTTTATCTTTATACATATAGTCATCTGACAGTCTGATATCAGTCTGTACCTTGATTGATTGAGATGGACTCCCTATGGCCCTGGCTGTCCTGGAACAGGACAAGACAACGGTGGTCTAGAACTCAAAGTGATCTGCCCTCCCCAACTGCTGGTGTCAAAGGTTTGAACCACAAAGTGCTGTAGTTTTACTTTTTTTTTTTTTTTTTTTAGGACTGTAGCTTTGCTTTTTGAAGTTTAAATTGCTTTCCACACTTTTTCTACATAGGAAATTACTTGCTTGCTTTTTAAAGTGCCTCCTTTGCTTCCCGTTTTGACCAGTATCTCATATCTCGGTCTCTAAGAACATCCACATCCTCCAGGCTTTCTTGTTAGAGAAGTGAGATTTTGCAAACCTTTATTAAAGTCCACTGTAGCTTTCTTCCTTGCTGCAGAGTCATGCATAGAATTGGAGTTTCCAGATAGATGACCATTTCCTAAAGGAAGGCATTATCAAGTTTTCTTTATATGTAAAATTACATAAGTTTTAGTTTAATAAAGTAGACTATCTTTGGGATATTACAAATAAAATGGAGGAAAACCTCTTGTGTAAGGAGAGTAGGGAAGACTGGCAAGTAAACTTAAAAAATACATTTTTAATATAATTTTTTTAGTTAAATTATATGTAACAAATTAAGTATTTAAAATCTGTGTAAACCTACGGGAATACTACTTTTATAAAATAAGTCCAGGTATGGTATCTATTACATTAGAATAATTTAGGATTTATTTTTTCCAAATATGTCAGGTAAGTTACTTAAAGAAATTACAAAGGTATTTTAATGATAGAATTCCACACTTAGAACTTTACATATGTGCATAATCAAGAGCAACAGTTTCAACACAGTTTTTTCTTGTTTTCAGAGACAGATGGAATCAAATTGGAGCTTTATAGAAGAAGTTTTGAAACAGTCTGTCACTGTTCAGGTAGGTATACAGCTAAAACAAGGCAGGGTGTGACTTCTGCATTTTATAGTATAAATTTTACTTACAAGAGCTAAACAAACTTAAAATGATTTGAGTAACTTTTTTTTTCTTTACAAATCTGAGATTCTTTGAAGGGTCAACTCACAGTAATTCATATTAAATCGTTTAAAGATTTTTATTTTTAACACTGAATTTGTCAGTTAAAGGACAAAGATAATTATCTTAGTTGGTGACTTTGAAAGAATGTATTCAAAATAAGTGGAAGATGCTTTTGGTGTTATAAGCTGTTCCTTGACTGTATGATAGCAAGCCAGGCGACATGATGAAGGAGATAGTCAGTGGTATTGGAAATGCAGCTCTATCCTCCTCACAGCAGGAAGGTGACTTGCCTTGCTGAGCAATTTGTCTTACAGGCTTGAATCACATTCTCACTGATAAGGTCCTCGTTTCTGAGCACTCATTTCATACCTTATCATTTTTCTTTCCGCAGAGCTGTTAATGTAGTGCTTCATGGCCCAGAGGTCAGACTTGACCTCCTTTAAAATAGTTTTAAGTGTACTGTTCATCTCATCTTTAAATATGTTGTAGCTCTGTAAAGTTCTATAATGTAAGGTAACCCTTTATGGAAGGTTATGGTGTGGAATATTTTTTAATTTGGGGAATAAATTGCTTTTCTGTTAGCAAAGGTTATTTAAAACTTGAAGAGGTGTAAATATTGTAATATAAGAAGATACCTTTGTGTGTTTGCTTATAGAAGTGATATATTTGACCATTAAGCCATCTCTCCAGACCAAAAAGCTGAATATTTGAAAACATTGTAAATAATTGAAGTTACATGGGCTGTTAGCTGTACATGAACATAAATGCTTCTGGATGTTTGGCAGAATACCAAGGAATTAAGAATGTTATGAGACACCTAATTTTATTTTAAAATATTCTAACCATTGTAAAAGCTATTTTTGTTTCATATTTTCTTATATAATTTTAATTGCCTTTCTCTGTTTTAGAATATATTGATTTAGTAACCCAAAAAAAACACTACTTAACATGTATCTTCTATTTCAGGAATTGAGGAAATCAAGAAGTAGTCATGAAATAAGAAATACATATTTCATTAGCCATTGTCACTTGTATCAGATACTAAATCATTTAATTTTTTTCTTTTTAGAATTTCATTTATGTCATCTCCTTCTTCTAAGTCTTCCCCACTCCAAATTAAATTCAGTTTTAGAGACTCACAGAGTTTTGTTCAAACCATGTAGAAGTAACTTCTGTAGAGTCTGCATGGGACCCATTTCTCTAGTAACAGCTTCTACATTTTAGTCAGAAACTGGGAGCGTCAGCTTCCTAATTAAGGTGTAATTGCTTGTGTGCTTGAAAATTTCTTCTCCTAACCTTTTGTTTTCTCTCTTTTGGATTTAAGAATTAAACTTTTTTTCATAAAATCGTATGAATTTACAGGGGTTTTCAGGTCTTTATCATAGACTGTTTTTATATAGACACACTCATATTAGTCAGGGACAACAGGAGGGGATTTGTCATTTAACTCCTTTCCATAGGAATACTTGCTTTTAATTAATACCCTAATTAATTAATGCTTTAATTGCTATTTCACATACCCTACCCTCTTTGGATGTTGAGTCCCTGTATCTTAAGACTTGGACACACAAGGACTAGACCCAATACCTGCTTGCTAAGTGCTGTTCTTCTCCTCTGCTCATCTTGATTTTTCAATACGTGAGTGTACTTATACAGCATTTTAATGGTGGCAGTGGAAGCCATTTTTAAGATTCAAGATATGTAATCCTTAAAAGCAGGTTAGATGACTAATCATCTTGGTTTACCTGGCTTGGGGTCTCAGTGACCAAACTAAGACTGACTCTGTCACTTGGAACTTTTACCAATGCAAGATGTATTCTCTTGTCAGTTTAGGTTTTTTCTTAAGTCAAAGTAGTATCTTTCTTGTGGGAGAGGTGGCCTTGTAATAATAAATAGTCCTCTGGATTTTTTCCTCAGGCATTCTTTCAGTGTAAGAATATGTGTATATTATATACTATATTATGTAATATATACTATATTATTGCATCAAATTATATTAAGTAAGTAGAGGAGTACTTGCTGGACTCACTTTGTAGACCAGGCTAGCCTCAAACTCACAGCGATCCGGCTGCCTCTGCCTCCCGAGTGCTGGGATTAAAGGCGTGCACCACCACCACCCGGCAAATGAGCTTTCTGTGTGTGTGTTTTTCGAGACAGAGTTTCTCTCTGTAGCCTTGGCTGTCCTGGACTTACTTTGTAGACCAGGCTGGCCTTAAACTCACAGTGGTCCGCTAGCCTCTGCCTCCTGAGATTAAAGGCATGCACTGCCATTTCCGTCCTTGCTGGAGTTCTTAAGACTAGTCTTGTTGGGGGAGCTAAGTGGTTATTAAAGATAAGTAAATTTGAGGGAACTTGAGAAGCCTACACCTATGTTTTGAGATGTGTCTTTCTTCTGGAGGACCTCTCTTTCTCTTATCCCTCATGCTTAAAACCTGTATTACAAACAAACATCAATAGTGCATCATTTTGTATATACTTGATTGTATACCCCTGAAAAGTTAGAATCTGACAGTGTTCTTGCATTTCAGTATGAGCTCCATCAGTGGCAGAGGCCATTTGCTTTGGATTGCTAGGTATATTTGAAATAAGACCTTCTAAATATTAGTAGTTTTCAAATAAAAGTGATAGGAATTCCATTGCACTTGTAATTAAGCAAATACTGTTTCAGATCCTTTTTTTCCCCCTAGCCAAAGAGGCTATTCCAGATAAGACCATTCTAGATAGTAAAGAAACCACAAATTGTTTAGTTTTTCTTCACTTAATTGTTCAAAACTTCTACATGTCTTTTACTGGAATCTTATTTAATTAATATTTGTCCATACTGTTGGGAAATATTTGTTTGACTTTTAGGAAACGTTTTTCCTATGAAGAATGATAGTTTTAGTTCTACACACTAGGTTTTAAGTACTTCTTTCCTTTTTATTTCTTTTTTTTTCTTTTTTTTTTTTTTTTTTTTTGGTTTTTCGAGACAGGGTTTCTCTGTGTAGCCTTGGCTGTCCTGGACTCACTTTGTAGACTAGGCTGGCCTCGAACTCACAGCGATCTGCCTGCCTCTGCCTCCCGAGTGCTGGGATTAAAGGCGTGCGCCACCACGCCCGGCTTCCTTTTTATTTCTTCTCTTTCTCTCTTTCTTTCTCTTTCTTTCTTTCTTTCTTTCTTTCTTTCTTTCTTTCTTTCTTTCTTTCCTCCTTTCTTTCCTTTCTTCCTTTCTTTCTTTCTTTCTTTCTTTCTTTCTTTCTTTCTTTCTTTCTTTCTTTCTTTCACTACACCCTTGTGGATGTTAGATAAGACTGCAACACTACTACTTCCCAACACCAACCTTATGGTTTTCCTAGGAGCAAATATTGTAATCCTGTGAAAGAATTTGGTTATCTTCTTAAGATAACCCAGATTTCTGTTTTTTTTTTAAATTAATTTATTCAGATTACAGCTCAATTGTTATCCCATCCCTTGTATCCTCTCGTTCATCCCTCCCTCCTGCTTTCCCCCTATTCCCTTCCCCTATGTGACCGAGTGGGACCTTCACTCACTATATGATCACAGGCTATCAAGTCTCATCTTGGTAGCCTGCTTAGCCTTTCTCTGAATGCCACCAGGCCTCCCCACCAAGGGGAAGTGGTCAAATATGGGGCACCAGAGTTCATGTCAGAGTTAGTCTCCGCTCTCTACTCAACTGTGGAGAATGTTCTGTCCATTGGCTAGGTCTGAGTAGGGGTTCGATGTTTACTGCATGTGTATTGTCCATGGTTGGTGCAGTAGTTTGAGCAGAACCCCTGGACCCTAGTCCTGATGTTCTTCTTGTAGGTTTCTAGGACCCTCTGGATCCTTCTATTTCCCCATTCTCCCATACTTCTCTCACCTAGAGTCCTAATAGAATGTCCTCACATCTATCCTAATCTCCTGGTAAGTAAAGACTTTCATGGGATATGCCTCTTGGGCTAGTGTCCAATTATAAGTGAGTATATACCATGTGAGTCTTTTTGCTTCTGGGTTAACTCACCCAGTATGATCATTTCTAGTTCCATCCATATTTCCACAATTTTTGGGATTTCCTTGTTTTTAATAGCTGAGTAGTATTCCATAGTGTAAATGTACCACAGTTTCTTTATCCATTCTTCTACTGAGGGACACTTAGGCTGTTTCTAGGTTCTGGCTATTATGAATAAGGCTGCTATGAACATGGTTGAGCATATGTCCTTGTTGTGTGGTGGGCATCTTCTGGGTATATTCCAAGGTGTCGAATAGCTGGGTCTTGCGGAAGCCATATTCCCAGTTTTCTGAGATAGCACAAGATAGATTTCCAAAGTGGTTGTACAAGTTTGCATTCCCACTAGCAATGAAGGAGTGTTCACCTTTCTTCACATCCTCCCCAGCATATGCTGTCACTTGAGTTTTTGATCTTAGCCATTCTTGTGGGAGTAAGATGGAATCTCAGAGTCATTTTGATTTGCTTTTCTCTGCTGACTAAAGATGTTGAGCATTACTTTAAGTGTTTCTCAGCCATTCGATATTCCTCTGTTGAGAATTCTCTGTTTAGCTCTGAGCCCCATTTCTTAATTGGGTTATTGGATTTGGTGGTGTTTAATTTCTTGAGTTCTTTATATATTTTGGATATTAGACCTTTGTCAAATGTAGGGTTGGTAAAGATCTCTTCCCAGTCTGTAGGCTGTCGCTTTGTTCTGTTGACAGTGTCTTCTGCCTTACAGAAGCTTCTCAGTCTCATCAGGTCCCATTTATTGATTGTTGACCTTTAGGCCTGAGCTGTTGGTGTTCTGTTGAGGAAGTTGTCTCCTGTGCCAATGTGTTCCAGGCTCTTCCCCACTTTTTCTTCTAATCAATTTAGTGTCTCTGGTTTTATGTTGAGGTCTTTAATCCATTTGGATTTGAGTTTTGTACATCGTGATAAATATGAATCTAATTGCATTTTTCTACATGTAGACATCCAGTTAGACCAGCACCAGCTTTCTGGTTTTTTAAAAATACATTTTAATTATTAGATCATTTTATACTCCTTTAGTTAGGCTTCTCTTCTTTTCTTTTCTTTTCTTTTTTTTTTTTTTTTTTTGTTCCTTGGGTTTCTAACATCAGTTTTCAAATAACTATTCTATGTTTTAAGTAATTGAATTATAAAATTTCCATTATTTGAATATGCTAATGGTCTCCAAAATGAATTTTGTTTTCTTTATGTTGGTTTAGACTTTGTATTCTGAAGACTGAGAAAGGTCATAATTTGGTCATATATATTCATTCATATTCTCTTTAGTTGTAGGTCGTTCAGTATCTATCAGATGATAATCATGTTATCAGAGCCATCTACTCCTTTATGACTTCAGTTTTACTTTTTAGGATAGTATATTAGAAGAACAGTTACGAATGTATCTTCATTGTTGTTTGACACTTTGTGATTTCTGGGAACCAAACATTTCAATTGTCACCATTCTGTGGGAGTATTATAGTAAGAACCTGGTAAGTAAACAGTATATGGATTCACTCGAGAAATTAGAAATTTCCTTATGATATTTGAGGGGCATTTTATGATTTAATTATGAGAAATATAACCTTTAAAAAATTCTATTCTTTTGTTTGGAATAAAATGTAGCTTGCAAGTGGTTTCGTCTTTTCACAAATATTGTCTGTAGGAAATTGGTGTATGGAATTGGCATTTGGTGTCCATTTTCTCTTGAATGGGTAAGCAGAGTAACCAGAAGATTGGGATCATACAAATTACAAGTCCTCATTTATAAATTAAAAAATAATTTTTAAACTTAAGCACTTAAAATTTTTTAGATTTTTATTTTATGTGTATGGGCATTTTGCCTGTCAGTTTGTTTGTGCACCATGTGTATGATATGACTTCCGAGGCCAGAAGAAGGAATCAGGTTCTCTGGAACTGGAGTTATAGGTGCGTCACCATTTGGGTCCTGAGAATTGAACTTGTTCCATTGGAAGAGCAGCCAGTACTCTTAAATCGTGGACCATCTCTCCATCTCCCCTCTTTTATTATTTTATAATGCTTGTGCTCTGACACAATTAGTAGTCACTGCTGTTCACAATAAGAAAGAATCTTAGAGCCGGACATGGTGGCACACACCTTTAATCCCAGCAGTTGGGTGGCAGGGGCAGGTGGATCGCTGTGAGATCGAGGCCAGCCTGGTCTACAAAGTGAATCTAGGACAACCAAGGCTACACAGAGAAACCTTGTCTTGAAAAACGAAAAACAAAAAAACAACAATAAAAAGAAAGAATCTTAGTACCTGAGCAGCTTTTAAGCTAGTTGGTAGGTATATCTATTACACATACACTGGTAAGGAAAAGTTAAAATGCAATACAGAAAGTAGTTTTTGTCACTCTATGTGAACTTAGAAGATTATGATCATTCAGCTTGATCTTGGGGTCTTTCTAGTTCCAAAACAGTTTGGGCTGAAGCTGTAGTATAAGTAGATGCATGGAAATTTAGGAGAACATTCCATTCTTTTTGTGCTGCTTATAGTCTGGAAGGACTAGAATGAGTGTCAGAGAGGTGGTACATGAGTCTGGGCCGACTGGTGGAAAGAAGGGCTGAAGATGATATCCAGTTGAATTCTAGTTTATTCAGAAAAATATTAGAAAGCTATAATGTGACATCAAATATGTGTTTGATAATGTTGCTTATGTAAATAAATAGATATGCAGGTGAATTAATAGTGGTAATGCACACAAATAATGTGGTTGAGAAGTCAGAGAGAAACTGGGTTTAGAAAGAAAGGAAGAATTAGGAAAATAAAAATTTTGAAGACATTTAAAGACCTCCATCCTTTTGTGAGTAAGAAGAATGGGTTAAGAGTGTCTGAATTTTGGGATAAATAAATAACTTCCTTTTCAAGATAGAAAATGATAACAGAAGGTATTCTAGCATGTACCAAGCTTTTATTTGTAAATAGAGCATATTAAATCAGAACATTTTGTATGAAATATAATATAGGCTTGTTGAAGAAGACAGGTTTTTGAAACAAAATGTGTCTAAGGCGAGTCAGGAGTATCCTGTCACAAAAGGCTTGAGAAATAGTTAATAGAACGTCGCAATCCAATTTTAAGTAATTCCATTGCCCAGAGAGTAAAAATTCCAATGTAACAAAAGAATAAATGGACGAAAGCGTGGAATAATGTAACTAATAAAAAACTGGTTTATTAGAAAGTGGTATAATTTATAAAATCACCATTCTGTATGTTTAAGGAAATAAAGCAACTAGACAGCAAACATTAGTGTTTTTTCAAAACCAATTGGAAGAAGCTGTAGGCAGATTGGTCAGCAATCTGATCAACCTTCACATCACTGAAGTGTGCTTCTCTTTCTGAAATGCCATTGGAGCCACTCAGTAATACCAAGCTGTCTTTATTGAAGTGATTGGTATCAAAGAATGTTAAATGAAGGCATGAGAATAAGTAGAATGCACTGTATATGTGTGTGAAATGGTCAAAGAAAAAAATCAATGAAATAAAAAGACTGTTAAATGACCTTAAAGGGATACAAACATGAGAAACTTTACAACAAATGATGAATATGTGTTTGGTTGACACTTGTACATACCTATTCATTGAAGCACCACTATTTACAATACTCAAGTTAGGGAACTAGCTACAAATGTCCATAAGAAAATGGACTTTTTCCTATTGTGGCCATTGCTAGAGTAGCAGCAGCCAAATGAAGTTCATTCTTTCTCTCTTTTTTAAATTTAAATTTAATTTTATTAATTTATTCAGATTACAACTCAATTGCCATCCCATCTCTTGTATCCTGCCATTCCTCCCTCCCTGCCGCTTTCACCCTATTCCCCTCTTCCCCCACTATATGGTCATAGGCTATCAAGTTTCATCTTGGTAGCCTGCTTATCCTTTCTTTGAGTGCCACCAGGCCTCTCCACCATGGGGAGGTGGTCAAATATGGGCACCAGAGCTCATGTCATTCTCTTTCTTATCTGACCAAAGCAAGAACTGTAAAAGCATCCCAGTGTACCTCTTCCCATTTGGGGAATGATGTCTTTCTCAGTCTGCAAAGACCCGAGACAGAAGTATAGTTTTCGGTCTATACCCATCTGAAATGTTGATGAAATTCAGGTCATGCAAGCATGCTATAAAGACAAACATTGGCTAAGTAGTCTACTTTATAAGAGGAGTATGTCAACTTTATTGGACTGGTACATAGGACAATACTAATGGCACAGCTGTCAATGTAGACACTTGCGTCAGCAAAGTGCTCATCACTAGGCTAAAAGTAGACAAAGACATTTAAAAAGTGCTTGACTAGAAAGCCAAATTAAGCAAAGTATGGAGTAAAAGGACAAATATAAGAAACAAACAATTGGGAAGCTGCAAGGATAATTTTATATACACCTTTTATGAAAATGGCTTATGAAAAAAACCTGTATAAAAGAATTTGATGTACACACATAATGGAATTTATTCAGCCATAAGTAATAACAAATCTATAATATGGAAGCATAAGTGTAATAAGCCAAACAAAGACAAATGTCTTGTGTTCTACCGAAATATACAAAAAAACAAGGCATCAAGGCCAGACATGTGGGCACATGCCTATAATCCTAGCACTCAGGAGACAAAGGTAGGTCATCTCTGTGAGTTTGAGGCCAGCCTGATTTACATACTGAGGCCCAGGACAGTCAAGGTTACACAGAGAAACCCTGTCTCAGAGATAACTAAACCAAAATGAAAAACCAACCAACCAACCAACGCCCCCCCCCCAAGATGTCATAGTAAAAGGAGGTTTTAGGGATCATGAAAGTGACTAGTCAGATGAAAAAGAATAAGGGGAAATGACTACATGATCAAAACGTGTATCATGCTTTAAATGAGAAATAGCTTCAATATTCTCAGGCATTTCAGTACTAGTTTCCCAGTTGGTGGCTGTTTAGGTAGGGTTAGGAGGTACCAGCTTGCTGGAGCAAGTTTGTCACTAGGGGTAGGGACAGGCTTTGAGATTTCAAAGGCAAGCATCAGTCTTAGTTTTCTTCTAATTCCTGTTTGTGGTTCAAGCTGTTAGTACTCAGCTTCTACTCCAGCTACCATGCTTGCTTGCTGTCACACTTCTTTGCCATGGTTAATGCCAAATAAGATTAATAACCATCAGCCAAATAAGACTTTCCTTCTACAAGTTACCATGTGTTTTATCACATTGATAGAAAAATAACTAATACACCATGCCATACACAGGTGAAAATGTCTTAATTAAGCCCATTGCTTCATATAATGAAGATATATATTAAGTACTCATGCAGTAAATTAAATGACATTAACAGAAGTATTGGGAAACATGAAATAAGTAGGTTTTAAAGGACATAGCTTCATTGGATCAAACCAACTACTAAAAATACATTTTGGGGAAAAGACAAAATTTAAAGGCCCCTTCATGTTCTCTGTTTTTATGTATTTAAAAATACATAATATGTATATATGTATATATGATAATTACAGTCTAATAAAATATACTTGTAATTACAGTGAGTCAGACTTTTATGAGGTAATTAGTATTTGCAGCTTTCACTTTTTACTAAGAAACTTATAAAGCTATGCTGTCCTTTTTGTTTTTTGTTTGTTCTTTTTTTTCCCCCTTTATTTAGAATAGCTCCTTCAGTATTTCTTGGCTTCCTTTGAAAGGCCTTACTAATATCATCAAGTCACCCTTATCGATGCTTACAATGGTGAAGACCTGCTGTTCTGATAAACAAGACCCTGACCTGTATAAATCCAGCAGCAGTTACATCATTTTTCTTTGCATTTTGGCAAAAGTCATTAAGAAAGCAATGAAGAACAGTGGCTCTCATCCTTGGAAACAAGTTAAAGGAAGGTACTTGTATAGTCTCTTTTTGTTATGAGTGTTTACCAGTACATTTGGAAGTGTTGCTATTTATATTATATTTTTAGTTAACTTGTGGTTAGAGTCTTTCTACATTTAAAATTTATTCTTTAACCTCGTATACCAAAATTTTGCCTTGATAATTTGTTATAACGAGGAACAAACTTACTATCCATAAATTAGAGGGTTTCAGTTTCTTATTCATCTAACCACTATTGAAAATTGCAATTCTATGTATTAAATACCAAAGTATTAGGAACAATTTTGGTCACAATTAATTGTGATGGTATGTAATCCTTTGCTTTAGGTTTTTGTTTTGTTTTTGTTGTTGTTGTTTGTTTGCTTTTTTTTTTTTTTGGTGTTTCGAGACAGGGTCTCTCTGTGTAGCCTTGACTGTCCTGGACTCACTTTGTAGACCAGGCTGGCCTCGAACTCACAGCGATCCACCTGCCTCTGCCTCCCGAGTGCTGTGATTAAAGGCGTGCGCCACCACACCCGGCTTGCTTTAGTTTATTAAAAGTGATAGAATCTTAAATTTTTTTTTTTATGGTATGTCGACAGCAATTAGAGTCATTGTTTATATTTTAAAAGTATTTTTAAAATTTAAAAAATATTTTATTACTTTACTGTATTAATTTAATTGTGTGTGTCTGTGTGTGTCTGTGTGTGTGTATGCGCATATGCCTGAGGTTAGGGACATCCTTTGAAGATGGAGTTATAAGCAGTTAGTTGGAAGCTACCTGATGTGAGTTCTGGGAATTGAAGTCTCAGTAAGAACAATACATGTTCTCAACCACTGAGCCACTTTCTTGACACAGGGTTTCTCTGTGTGGCCCTGGCTGTCCTGGAACTCACAGAGATCCACCTGTCTTTGCCTCCATCACCTGGCCATTGCTTAAATTTTTTGTATTCTTTGAACCCAGAAGTTTTAGTGCTGCCTTCTTAAATGAGAATTGACCAGACTGTAGTAGAACCAGCTAGCTCTAATGTTCTCCTTTGCCTACTTTTCATTCTGGTTTGGTTGTCTGTCTGCCTGCCTGCCTGCCTGCCTGTCTGCCTGTCTCTATTTTTCCTCTCTCTCTGTTCTCCATTTTTGAGTTTTCCTCGTTTAATGGGTATAAACTACTTGTTTTTTGTTTCCAATTTCCATGACAACATGGAAACTTCCATTTTAAGCCTTTGTCATGTAGTATACCACCATATGGTATTTGCCCATCTTGTTTGGTAAGAACTTTGAGGGAGGAAAATACTCGTCTTTCTGATACAGTTTTAAAAAAATGATTTAATGAGCTGAGTGTGGTAGTGTGCCCTTCAACATTTGAGGTGGGACAAGAGAAATGGTACCTCAAGATCATTGTTAGCTACATAGAGAGATTGGGACCAGCTAGGTTGCATGGGATACTTGTCAAACTTAAGTACTTTTATGAAAAACATAACACTCATAATTCCACTAATTAAGAAAATTATTATAATACACTTGACAACATTAATAGGCCCAATACTCTATATTAACCACTGAAGTGAGGATAGGATGGGAAGAAAAAGAATTAAACAGGTCTTGGTGGTACATACTAGCTCTTAAGTAGTTCCATTGTAAATGAACATTCAATCTCTTGTGTGCTTTAATTACTTATATTCTTAACAACCAAGTATACATAGAAGCTACAAAACTTAGCAATCCTTGAGTAGGACGTCGAGATGAATTGCTTTCCAATTCCAAGCTCTTGAGCGTTGGGAGAGATGCACATAAGCTGTTAGTATATAGAAGTAACTTTGAGGAGAGCTGCACATAAGCTGTTAGTATATAGAAGTAACTTTGAGGAGAGCTGCACATAAGCTGTTAGTATATAGAAGTAACTTTGAGGAGAGCTGCACATAAGCTGTTAGTATATAGAAGTAACTTTGAGGAGAGATGCACATAAGCTGTTAGTATATAGAAGTAGCTTTGAGGAGAGATTGCATTTCTTAATGGTTGGCTTAGATATTTGAGCACACATAATTTTTCTTCACAACTAGGTAAAAATAACCTAGTTCCTTGAACTGTCCTAAGGTAAAAGATAAAACCAGGTTTTTCAGAAGGGTGGAGGGGAAAATATTTGAAAACAGTTAGTGTAAGAGCACTTGAAATTGTACTTAACAGTTTAGTTTTCTGATGCTGTGACAAATGCTTCGAGTAATCAGTTTTTAAGTAGGAAAGGTATGTCCTGGATCTTGGTTTTAATTTTTCACTCTGTGATCCATTTAACTCTGTTACTTTGGCTCAGGCAGCATATCCTGGTAAGAGCATACCACAGAGCAAAAACCACTTACCTTGTCAGGGAACAGAAATAGTAAGTGACAGGAGGTTGGTGTCTCAGTAAGTGCTCTAATTTTACTTCACCCCTCTCCTACAGATGCCACTACCTCTCAGTATACTTTACTATTGAACAAGCCTCCTACTTTTGTGGACATTTTGAGATCCGACGTATAACATATATTCTGTCTTATTTGTCAAGAAGTAAGAAAAATGATGGGAATTCAAAGGGAAAAGCTATGTACCACAGGAAAAGAGCTTTGCACCATCTTTGGGAAAAGCTCCTAAATTCTATGATTCAACTATTGTAATGGTTTGCTATGTCAGTGGGCACTGGGAAGGAGAAATAGTGACAGGTAATACCAAAGTGAACTATCAATTTGAGATTACTATCAAAGTCTTCTCCAACTGCACCCTACTTTGAGATAGGGCCTCTCATTGAACACAAAATTTTATCTTTTCAGCTAGTCTCACTAGCCAGCTTGCCCTAGGGATCCACTGTAGCTACATCTCGGCTAAGATTGTATTAGCCTCAGTATCTACCCAGTGTTTGCATAAATGACAGAGATTCTAATTCCTGCCCTTTACCCACTGAGCCTTTTCCTTAGGTCAAGGTTTAGTTAAATCTCAAACCTCTATATGTATCCAAGCACTTGCACGCACCACACATAAAAAAATTACCTTGAATTTTATACTATAATGTCATGAATAGTGGAGGAAATCTTTTTACATCATAGATCTCAGTTAATGAAATGATCTTACTAATTTTCATTTTTTATAGAATATACTCTAAATTTCATCAAAAAAGGATGGAAGAGCTAACAGAAGTTGGCTTACAGAACTTCTTCAGCCTTTTTCTACTGTTGGCAGCTGTTGCAGAGATAGAAGATGTAGCCAGCCATGTTTTAGACCTCCTTCGCTTCCTCAGGCCTGCCTTCATGTCATCTCATAGAGCCCTTGTTTGGAAGGGTCAGATGGCATTCCTCCTGATGTATGCCCAGAAAAACCTGGACATTGGTGTTTGGGCTGAGAAATTGTCATGTGAGTTCCAAGAGAAAGCAAAGGAATTCTTGGTATCAAAGAATGATGAGATGGTACAGAGACATACTTTATGGACACTTCTTTCCATTTATATCGATGGTGTTCAAGAAGTATTTGAGACCAGCTGCTGCTTATATCCTTCTCATGCGCATCTTCTCAATGATGGATTTAGCATGTTACTGCGAGCCTGTCGAGAGTCTCAACTTAGGACAGTGCTGAGCTTTCTACAGGCTGTTCTGGCCAGAATCAGGTATGTTTTCTAACAAAGTTCTGATAAGCTTCACTTTTGTCGTACTTTTATACTCCCAAGTGTAGAAGAAAGAGTTTATTTTACTACTCCTTTCGCATAAATCATCAGTTTTGAAACACTAGTTCTTTACAAGAAAGCTTTTATGCAGGCACAACCAACAAAAGGGAACTGAGAGCAGCCTGGTGTGATTCTGGAGCCATACATTTAGGCCTTCCCTCTGCATTACCTCCCTGAAAAATGCTAATGATGGAAAGGTGGGTTAGTGTAAGCAAGACCTTTTGTTCAAAGATAAGGTGGATTCTATAGAAATCTATGGAATTTTGTTACCATAGGGAGATTTGGGCTGCAGTGTACTATTTTATTTTAATTCAGTCTTTTGTTGTGTGTGTGTGTGTGTGTGTGTGTGTGTAATGCATGACTGTGAGTGAGTTTGCACATTCTATGGCATACATATTGAAAGTTACAGTACAACTTTGAGGAGGCAATTCTGTCCTTTCACTGGAGAATCTGGGGTCAAATTCAGGTTATCAGGTTTGCACAATTAAAGGCTTACCTGCTAGCCATCTCTTCACCTCCTACATTGTACAACCTTTTTTTTTTTTTAAACAGTATCTAAATTGTAGCTGAAAGATTATTTGTAATCTTGACTATCTCAAATATTTAGTTCTGAGTCTGTATATTCTGAAATTAATGTATTATTTTAACAGAAATCATGTAATACAAAGCTTATGTTTTTAGGTCCATTCAAATTGTACAGATATAGTTTATAGATATACTCAGATCCCAATTTAATGATGAGTATAAACAATAGTTATAATATTTATTGCATTTAGGTTATTTTGTAAGTTGTACTTTTTGAGTATGTGTTCTTAATAAGCTACATTTATCTCTATGTAGTCACTGTTGGTGAAATGTTGGCCAGAACTTGTATGTAGGAATATAGTTTTAGGGACTGTAACAAAGGACTAGAGATTATAGATCTTTGAATAAAAACATTTTTGGAGTCAGAATATATCTAGCCGACTAATTTCATTTTATTCATTTTTAAAATAAATATTGAATAGTATTTCTCTGTGGTTTCTAGCTTAGCTAGAAATTTCTTTCTCTTTCTAGTTTCAGTTTGCCAAAATAGTTTGTCTAAGATAGAAGACAAGAAAGATGGGAGTACCATTCTGAACTGTCATGGTAATTGGGAACTGACATATTTGGAAGAGTTGCATCTTTAGAAGAGTCAGACATGAAAAGAAAGTAGCATAATCAGTTTATTTTTCTACTCTGGCTAAGTACCTTTTAATCCTAAATAATTTAAGTTTGAATAGATCTGTGGGGGGTTGATTTTTGAGGGATTAAGACAGAGCCTAGCTATCCATGTGCACTCAGGGAGGCAAGAGAGGCAGGCAGGTGGATGGATCTCTGTAAGTTTGAGGCCAGCCTGGTCTACAAAATGAGTCCAGGACAGCGAAGGTTACCCAGAAAAACCCTGTCTAGAGCCCCCACCCCCACCCCAGCCCCCCAAAAAGAATCTAGGCTGGGATGACCTCAACTCATGATGTACTTGAGGCTGGCCTGGAATTCATGATTTCATCATTCTAACTTCCAAGTGCTGGGATGACAGGTGTGTGTCACCATGTCTGGATTTACATAGGTTTTTTTTTTTCTTTAACAAGGTTTCATAACTTATAAATATTCTTAATCTAACAGTTTCTGTTTTCTTGGTAATATTATCTTTACATTGTGAATATGTTAAAATGTGTTAGCTCTCACCTTCACTCTGTAGTTAAGTGTTTCTCAAATAGGAATGAGTTTGTTCTTCAGGGTATATTTGGTAATGTCTGGAGAAATTTTTAGTTTTCACAGCTAGAAAGATGCCACTTGCCTTTAGTGGGTGGAGGGCACCATGCTTCTAAACATCTAACAGTTCACCAGGTAAGAAGTCCCACAGCAGAGTTCAGCAGTACCCAGGCCAAGGAGCACTGTGGTAGTTCTGATTGCCCAAGGACCTTTCAGATGTTTTCTGCTATCTGTACATCTAAAGTGGTTTTGATCAGTGTTTAGAAACCTCCTTTTCTCTTTGCTTAGTATTTTGGGCAACTTTTCATGTTGATACATGGAGACTTACTTACCTACTTATTTTAAAGATTACTTAGTGCTTCATTATACAGATGTATCAAGCTTTATTTCCCCTGCGCATAATAATGAAATTTATATTATTTAACATGGTATGTTATTATCATAGCACATTTTATTTAACGTTTATATATGTGTGTGGATCTGTGTACTTGAAGAAGTGTGTCTGTAAATTAATTTTCAAGAATGGGGTGCTACATGTTTTATATATGAATGGATATTATTGAGTTTTCTTCATTTTTATATCACTGTGGAAAGTAACTTAGGAAATGTATACTAAGATAAAAATAAAGCACCAAGTTTAGTGGAAACACTAGAGAAACAAAGCTTACTTTGAAGTTTGGAGATACTTCAAAAATAGAATTTGCAGGGATCAAAAATTTTTTTAAACAATTTTTTTTCTCTTGGTGACATGTATCTACTAGCATTTGTTCCTGAGTCTCCTTATGAGACCTTTTTTTGGTGATTCGCTACAAGTACAGTGAATGGGCTGCAGAGATGTTGAGCAGCTAAAAGTACTTATTCTTGGAAAGACCTGGATTCAGTTCCCAGCACCCACATGACAACATCACAACCATGTGTAATTTCAATGAAGTAATATTGAGGAATAGAAGAATAGTTACATATTTTTCTTTTTTATTTCTGTATTTTTCAAAGATTTACAATTTGCAAATACTATCTTTATTAATTCTTCCATTTCTATTTATAGATGACAGTGTAATTATAGATATGTTTATCTCATTAAATTTCAGTATTGGACCTGGGTTCTTGCGTACACTAGCTGCCAGCTTATGCTGTACTCTCCTACTCACATAGCCAAACTGATGGCACCACTTCTGTATTGTTCAGCAGTGTAAAGTACTTTCATGAGGAAAATCTGCATACTGGATGCAAACCTGAAATGATAATTTTTGTTTACATCTGAGTCTTTTTTTTTTTGCTACTGAATAAAAAATAGTTGCTTATTGGAGGCATTTGATTGTGTTATGTTAGTAATTTTTCAGTTTGTGAATCAGTAAAATAAATTGTGAAGTGTGAGGATAAGTAAAGTACCTGTAACAAATTTTTTGTCTGATTTGTTGGTGCCACATCAAGTACCTCAATGTCATTTTGTGATTGAAACAAAATTCTGTTCCTTAAAATTCAAATTAGTAAATTATTTTTAGCATTAAAGCCAATCTATCTTAAGAATTATAAACGTACTGCTTAAAAGTACCTTATGAGCTGTACGGTTCTGGTATGGGGACCACACTGTGCAAGAAGTTAGAGATGGCCTTAGGACTGAGGTGGGTGGGGGTGGGCGGAGTACACCCAAACAGTGTCCATTATATGTAAGATGAAGCAAGTTTACATTTATGTCTGTAACTTTTCTTAACTGGTTCTGAATTGAGTTTGAGGTTTGCTTTTCTTGGAGCCGGGTGAGTGTCTGTGTGCATGTCTGTGTGTACGCATGCATGTGCATGCTGTTTCTTTTTTAGACCAGCCTATGAAAAAGAGACAGATGTCTATATTGGTTACATTTAATTCCATATACACATGTATACTTTTGTAAGATTTCTTTTTAAAAAAACTTCAGTGTATGTGCATATGAATGCAGGTGTCAGCGGAGGCCAGAGAGGCACTGGAGGGCTAAGAGGGCTTCAGATCCCTAGAACTGGAGTTAACAAGCTTTATGAGGTACAGATATGGATGCTGGGAACTGTCCTTGGATCCTCTGGGAAGCATTCTTAACCACTGTGTCACAACTGTGACTACAAACAAATGCCATAAAGAACTTAAAGTCCTATAAAACTGGTCTCCAAAATAGAGGGGCTTTGAGAGGAGTCTGAATGAGGTCAGTGTGTGAGCAGAGTGGTTGAGCTGCATACAGGTCTTTTTCACTGTTATACTTTAGGTTTGTTAACTTGTATATTTCTGAATCTTGGATAGTGATTTGCTCATATCTGCACTGAAACTAATCACAGCATATATAAAAGACTGTGACTTGGATATTTTCATTTTAGCACTTGCAGATAGATATTGGCAGTGTAGAAGAACATTTCCTTTGCAATATTTTGGTGAAAGTCCCCAGAAATCATATAGAATTCCTTACTTTAAAAAGGGTGGGGCATTTTAAGTCGTTTGGTTATCTAACATGGAGATTTTGTTCTTGATTTCTTAATACAAAGACCTATAATTTTATTTGAAGATTTTTTTGGCAACCTATTTGAATTATACTGTCTACTAAAAATAGTATAGAAAAGCTAAAAACATTTTCGATAGTTTTTTTAAAAATTAAAGTATAGGCACCTGCTCTCTGTGCTTTAGAGTTGAGAACAAGCGAAATTCTTTGACTTTTGATTTAGGTAGGGAAGATGGATTACATAGATTGCCGATATTTATTCTTGGCTGCATCCCTGGCCAAGGGAAAGGATGAAATACTTTACCTTAACAATCTCCTCTGTTTTCAAATTCAGATGGGAATAAAGTACCAGTCCTTGCATAAATGTATGTGCAGTAGTGTGTATGTGAAGAGTGAATGAGTGAGTGTGTATGTATGAGTCTGTAGTCTGTGTTGAATAGGTAACCATTTAATAACTGTATGACAGAAATTATAGAATTACCGATTAAAGACAGAAGCAGCTCCCTCTAGGCTGTTAAGAAATAATATCTTCATATGCCACTTTTTTGCTAACTGAAGCTGATGGCTCACTAGAGCATTCTTTATTGCTGATTAAATAGCATTGTGAAAATACTGACTTAGTTATGTTAACTAAATACCTCTGTTTAAAACTCTAAATGCCAAACAGGTTTATCGGTCATCTTTACCATTTTACATTTCCTTTATGGAATCACATTTCCAGTTTTCACTTGCTGTTATTTGACGTTAATATAAAAACACAATATTTCAATTGTGGTTAGGTGTAGCTGAAAGCTTTTCTTTAATTATATCCATTCAGCCTGTATAGTTAAGAGTCTGTCAGCATTTCCATTATAAACCTCTATTTTCAGGTTTTATAACATAGCTATGAAAATTAGCTCTGGGCAAAAACTTGACACATATAAGGCCTCATGGGATTCTCCCTCCTCCTCATCCCCCTTTTTCATTTTTACTGATATAAGGGTGAGTGGTTTCAAAATGCCTTTTGGCACCTGCAAATATCATTTTGAGCTAAAAAAGAAACAATACATTTTTAGACTTTGTAGTTGTTTGTTCTGACACTTAAGGGAAATTGTGGACTTATGAATTTAAGCCAAATGGGTATTGATCAAATGACATCCTATTTTATATTAAACAAGAGCCTAGTATCAAAGAAGTCTAAAGGTATTGGAGAACTTACCTAAAATGCTAAATGTTGAGACTAAAAATATATAGCGTAAAAGGGGTGATTACATTTTTTAAAAAATGTAATATGGCTTGTGTACAACTCCTTAGATTAAGCCTCTTTTCCTGGGGTTGAAAATACACTTACTTTTATTACGTCCCCCTGACCTTCCCCGCCCTGTGAAGTTAGAAGATGATCTGTTTGTTATTTAACTGTCTTGATACTAGAGGACAGCGTGGGGAGGGAGAGGGGGGCAGAGCCCTAGCCCTTTGTGCATACATGCACACATGAGTTCACATACATGCTTGTTATTTCCCTCAAATATTTCCGTACTTTTACTGCTGTGATACCATTTATTCTAAATAAAAGTTTTTCTTTTTTTTTTCCTTCACGGAGAAAACATGGGGTTCCTGATTAGGAAAACAGGCAGTACAAGAGAGGGTACTCTCTTGAGGGTCTGCTGTGCCATATACTGTGCACATTGTTTCAGAGAAGGTAGGACGAACACTCTGGGCAGCATGCAGACTTCTTCCTATCACTATATGTTCTATTAATGAGAATGAACTATAGGTAATTACTGAAAAAAATAGTATACTACAAGTAAATATTATTAGGTAGAACTTTTAAAATTAACTAAGTCATTTCTGGTTTGCTTATATTCCAATTTGCCCCAAATGCCTCTGGTGTTTCACCATTTTTAATACTACAATTTGAGGGCAGTATTATAATAATTTGGGGGAGAACACATAAGAATACTCCATAGAGAAATGTATTACCTGTCTGTATTTAAGAAATCAAGATATGTTGTTTACTCAAGAGTGAGCCATCTGCTATGTAGCTTTGGTTGCCTCAGAGGTGGTGCAAGTATCTTTAAGGAATGTGTTACAACTCTTAGTATTTAGAGAATATAAACCATATAACTACGTTTTTCATGTCATTCAATGCATCTTTCTTTTTAAAGATTTATTTATTTATTATGGATATAGTCTTCTGCCTGTTTGTACATTTGCACACCAGAAGAAGACACCAGATTTCATTATAGATGGTTGTGAGCTACCATGTGGTTCCGGGGAATTGAACTCAGGACCTTTGGAAGAGCAACCATCTCTCCAGACCTCCATGTATGTTTTAACTGAGCTACATATCCTATAAATTAATACTTTGGCCTTATATATATTTAATGAAGCTACAATTCTACATTATATTTATCTTATATTTTGTAAATTCATGTAGTAATACAAACAACATTCTATAAAATAGCAATATTTGTTTACCTTTTATATTTTTCTAAGACAGTCTTTTTTCATGTACAGGTATTAATGACTAGATCATTTGCTGAATTGTCAATGAGGTTTGCTCTATAGATAATACATTTCTTTTGGGTATATGTGTAGGTATAAGTTGAGTCATGCTGTTTAACTTTTGTTAACCTGTTTAAAGAGACCATACCATTCATATTTCTTCCCACCATATAAACAAAATGTATCGTATCACTGAGAGATCACAGCCTCACCAATATGGCTGCTACATGGCTTTTCTATTGTCCTCTTGATGGATGTGAGATGCTGCCTCATCGTGATGCTGTTTGCATTTCTCTGGTGGCTAATGATATTGGACATCTTTTCATGTGATTGTTGTCCATTATGTCTTTGAATAAATCTGTTCATGCCCTTTTGCCCATTTTGTTATTGCGTTATATGAGCTGTTTATATTATCTGGATACAAGACCTATCAAATATATGATCTACAAATACTTTCTCACATGAGTTAACTTTCTTGTTGTATCTTACAGTATAAAAGCTTTTATTTCTTATAGACCATTTTTCTTTGTTGCTCTTGTAGCTTATATTTATTTCATATTCTTTCGTCACTTTTACTTCTTGGAGAAAGAATCTGTTTATATGATTTTAACCTTAGTGATATGCTGGTGGTCATAGAGAACTAATTATGCATCTCTGTGGTCTTCAAAGCCACTCATAATCTGACCTTGCTAACATCAACTAAGTCTTTGTGAATCCCTCTTTATTTAATCAGTTGAAGCTACCTTTTTTTTTTCTATCAAAACTCGTTGAGTGTTTAGACTAAACCATGGCCAAGACGACAGAAATAATTTGTGCACTGAACCAGCTGACACAGTGTGAAAACCATGATTTTGAAAGGATAAAATCCAAGCATGTAATTGTTAAAACCAGAAATCAAAAGTTGTCAGTGTCTCTATGAGGGCATATAGGTAGGGTAGCTGAGAGAAGAGGAACATAAGTTATTTAGAGGGATTTGAGGGTAATAGAAAGGTAATTTTTACTAATTAGTACATAAGGGTTATAGGTAGAGTCAGAGAACCTCATGTGTGGGAGGAGTCATTCAGTATTCCAGGCAGCCACCAGGTGGTGTGTCTGTTCCTTCTGCTGCTTGTGAAAATTCTAGCATGCTTGATAGTTACTATAAGATGTACATAGCATAAAAGTAAGGGCTTAAAAGTTCATAAGCCCTCCCCAGTCTTAATAAACAATACAGCCTTAAGAAAGTACTTCCAATCAGCGGTGACTGCAGCAAAGAGCAGGAAAACAGGGCAACAGAGATGGCGCAGAGAAATTGTCTGTGTTGGGATTGGATGATTAAGAATACTTCTTGCTCTTTCAGAGGACCCAGCATGGGTTCCCAACACACATATGGTTCACAACCATGCATAACTCAGCTCCAGAGGCTCTGATCCCTTCTGCTAATCTCTGGTTAGCAGGCATGTGCAGACTTAACACTCTCACACATAAAAATCCTTTTTTTAAAAAAGGCAGAAAAACAGTTGGACAGCACTGACTTGTACCTATCTGAAACAAGAGTTATAAAAAATCTTTTATTGTATTCAATACGTGGTGGTTAATTTTTTATTAGTATGTGAATAGTAGTATCTTTCTAGCATCTCCGAAATGTATACTTGCCCAAGTATCTTTACTGTTTGTTTTTTAGTTTTTGGGTTTTTTGTTTTTGTTTTGTTCTCTTTCTCACCTCCTTAACTCACCTCCGCCCTGCTCCACCCCCTCTGAAGACAGGGTTTAACAGAGCTCTGGCTGTCCTAGACTCACTTTGTAGATTAGGCTGTCCTCTCCTCCGCCTCCTGCGTGCTGGGTTAAAGGTGTGTGCCACAACGCCAGCAAGTATCTTTATTCTTAAACAATGTGTTTCATTTGAATTGCTCTAATGTTGATTATTGTTTTCAAATTTATAGTGTAATTATTTTTATGCAAAGAGTACATATTAATGCAAAAAAATCAAATTTAGGTTACTTTCAGTATTATAACAGACACATGTGATCTAATCAAATGAAATCTATTTAGTATTTGTTGATATATTTATTACACGAATGGTAGACTGATAGGAGAAAAAAAGTTAGGTGTTTACTTAAGTCATAACCATTTTATATTGTTACTGTAGTCGTCATATTTAATAGGTAATGGTTTGTATTTCTCAGTATTTTTTGTTTAAACAACAGATCTTGTCATTATCTACAGGAAAGCAGACAGTGCTTGTGTAGTTAGAATGTAGATTTAAGGCAAAATCTAAAATTCATCTCTGTTTATTGCCTCTTAAGCATCTGTGTGTAGAAAGGACCTCCAGAAGATTCTAAGAAATACATTCTTTCTAATAAATTGGAAGGTTTGATGCTATTGAAAAGCAAAGCTCACCATGTTTATTGTATATAGCTGAACTGTTTGTGGCCATTTTCAGTTTTGTGTTACAACTCAATAGGCATCGTCAGCCTCTTCTAATACTTGAGTAGGGAAGCAGGTGGAGTAAGAGGGCTCTTGAGCTTCTTTCTTTGTCTTTGAAAAGGTTCAGAACTACTCTGTTGAACCTGGGTCTATAAGAACTGTTTATCCTATAAGTAGACATTGGTTGTGTTGAGATTGGATAAAGAAGCAAGGTATTTGGAAAAGAGAACTGAGAAAATAAAGAAGGTAATTTATTAAATATAATTTAAGAACATTTCACAGAACTAACGATTCTGTGTTGAAAAGTCTAGTTCCTTCAGCACAATGTAAGAAAATGGGTTGACAACAGGGATTGGATGTGAAGTTTATAGCCTGTATCTGTTATAAGAAAAATGATAAAAACTTCATGAATTATTCTCTGCCCTTCCTAGTCTTGGGTGCTTTACTTTTGGTTTTGAAATGTCTGATTATAAGTCACATTTCATATTTAAGTCCAATTCCTAATTCATTAACATTTGTCAAGTATGTAAATGGGACATTAGATTTATATTTTCAAGATTATCCATTCAGGAAATTGAGAAATGAACTTTTATGAGATTTTTGGTTTGTTGTTGTTTTTTGCTTCAGAATCATTGCCAAAAGTTTAAAACTACCAAAATTATGATGGGGGAAGTGGAGTAAAATATTGGAAATCTACTTTTCATGGTGGCAGAGGAAAAGAAAAGAGAGAAAGAAAGGGTAGAGAAAGAATACTGACAGGAGATTAAGAGTGTTGAGCAGGCCAGAGACAGAAGGTAGGCACTTGAGAAGAAATCACTTGGTTCCTGCTCAGTTGTGTAGGGAGAATGCTGTGCGTACTGTTGGTAACCCAGTAGAGTTTTTCTCATTAGTCAGTGGTAATAATTTAGATGCTAAGGTGAGGTGAAAGCATTGCCATGTTCTTTGTCTGAACTTAAGGTTCACTTTAGGCTTTAGACCTCCCAGATCCTAGAAATATTAAATGAAAATCAGCAATGAGCTTTTGGGAATTTACCCACACTTTGCTTACACAGTACCAATGCCATGCTGATTTTTAAAAGACATGTGGTCATAATAAATGTACTGAAGACCAGTGAGTCCCTTTTGTGACAGGTTTGCTGAAGTTAACTCTTTTTCAACTGTGGGGTAGATAAAAATCAACTAAAATTGTGACTTTATTAAATGGCCTAAATCCAGAGAAACTCAATGAGATACACCGGCGCTGTGACTTGGTTCTACAAGGGAAGTACTCTGTGGAAATGAGCAAAATGTAAGGGCTGTGCATGTGTTATTTTCATTTATGTAATGGTGTGATGTCAGAGAGAGAAGGAAGCCAGTATCTTCATTATTCCCATAATTATTATTGGATTAATAGAGACTCACAAGGCACTATAAATTACAGGAAAAAAAGCCCTACATTTGTCATAGGCTGAAATATACCTGGCTAGCCTCACTATTTTCTTTTATCTCCCAAAGCTGATGTCTTTAATGTGTGTTTTACAGACAACATCTGAGTACACTCTGCTCTGGCATATATCATATTGTTTATAAGGAATAGACTTATCTTCCTCTATCTGCCTTGTAAAGAAGGATGAGTAATTGCTTTTTTCAAATTTTATTAACATTTTAACAAAATTGAGAATAGGGAGTGAAACTAGCAGTTGAAACTCTTAATTTCAATTGTTTCTTCTTTACCTTACAAGATACATATTTTTGTCTCTTTAGGATGTCTCTTGTCAGATTTAAGGCTTATTTAAAATGAAAAGAAAGCTGGAGCAATTTTCTTTATTCCATTTCAGTCTCCTAAGGCCTATTTCCCCCTGGTGAGCTCATAGCAACAGGGGGGTTTAAGGGAATTCAGCTTTCTGCAAATTAATGTCTCACATCATGAAAATTCAGGACTTTTTTTTTTTTTTATCTTGAAAAGTAATACAGTGAGTGCGAGTATTATTTCTTGCCAGCGGGTGGAAGATGAATGATTTTGTCACAGTTTTACTGCTTGATGAGCAGTGTCCTGAGGGTCAGGCTTAAGTCTGTGTCACTATGCTGCTCATTACTCTTGAGCTAAATAAGGGCTGATTGGATCTAAATTGCCTAGCACATGGGCCACAGATGAGCTCAGTGAGCAGGGGATGACCTGCTATTCAGTCTGGGAGTAACCCCGGTGTGCAAATGCAGCATTAGAACACCGTGGGAGAATGAGAGGCTACCGGCTGCTGCCAGCAAAAGAAATCGAAATGTAAAAACTCTTTGATGCTGTGATGTTAGAATTTGAAATGTAGGAAGTGACAGGTTGATGGTACTTATCAGCTTTGGCTGGATTAGAGAACAGTGTCATCTTGCTTATATAATGACAGAAGAATGAAGCAAGCAGCTAACTACTGTGCAGAGCAGAGCCACTGCTGTTGCCATAGGCAGGCATTGCTGCCTCCTACTGGCAGTTTTCCTGGAAACCAGGAATGGAGAGAAAGCTTCCTCTCCTGGTTTCTTAAAAACTGGTGTGCTTTTGGTGCTAAAAAAAACTGCTAGGAGAATAATACAAAAAAATGGGATGGAGAGTAGTTTTACAGTCTACTTGATACAGTAAAGCATCAATCCGGAGAAATTGGTTTTTCTATAGTATTGCAGTGAAACAGGGCTAATCTGTTTATAAAAGGAAAATATTCCAAATACAGGGCAGGGATCCCCTTATATCCATCCTGAAATACTGCTCTTTGAGGAGACCTCAGGCGGGTGGGTTGAGCTCTCAATTATGTATTTTTATCAATAACAGCACTTTACTAACAAGTAATCTTTGGAATCTAACAGCAGACTATCAACCACAGTGTTAGCACAGTTTGAAATGGACCTGATAGAGATACAAAGTAAAAGAAAATTCCATGATTATGTAGAGTATGCTGTATAAACTTGTCTCTTAGGGAAGTGTGGGATAGAAGACAAATATTTCTCCTATAAGCCAAATGGCTTAAAAAACAAAACAATCAAAAATCTCATACAAGACTGCTTCTTTTACTTACTCAGTTGTGACAAAAAAAAAAAAAAAAGAGAAAGAAAAGAAAAGAAGAAAAATTAGTATCAGACTCACATTTGTAATATGAGTCCAGAAAATGGAGATTCACTGGAAAAGCTACCTGTCATGTAGGAGTATTAATCTTTCTGTTTTGTTAGAGTTCACCATAGTTTTACAGTTCATATACATTTAACCCAAACAGATTAAATATAGCCAAATTAGTGGATTTTTTATAATATATGGCTACTAGCAGCTTCCCATATCAGTAGCACTTACATTCTGTTTTATGGGTATAGACAGACAGACAGACAGACATATAGATATAGTAGTCAGTCCTGCAATCATGTACATGCAATCACCACTAAACAGACTCAGCTGGTTTTATTTGTATATGTGTATGTTTGTTTATGCATGTGGCAGTATTATAGAAAAGGAGGCCATGAATTTGAAAGGGAGAGCATTATGCCATGCTGGAAGGAGAGGCCATGGGAGGTTCAGAGGATGAAAGAATAGTCCATTCCTGTTTGTGAAAAGTTAATGCTTTGTTTGACTTTTCAGCAATTAGATGCAAAGATGTATGGGAAGTATTTTGTGTCTAGACATGCTCTTTCTACTGTGCAGTTACTATACCACTCAATGGGTGTCTTTCATAAAGCATTACAAATAAGGCTTTGACAACCACTGACTTGTTTGATTGTATGTGGAAGATTTTTTTTTTTACATAATTTAACATATAGAACCTTATGTATAACTCTAAAATATTACTGGGAGCCACAATTTTAATTAAACCCAAGGTTAATACACATGCTTGTACTTACACAAATAACTATATACATTCCATAAATTATTCTTTACTACATAGGAAAGCTTAGGTAAAAACTTAAAAATTACTATTCTAGTTTGTTTATAAGAAGAAAACTCCAGTAATAGAGATGACAAGCTTTTGAATATGTGGTGAAATGTTTATAAAAGGCTCAGTAAATTATTAATATTTTCAAGAGTTAATTTTTGTTTCTTTACCTGTAAGTTAGTGTGCCTAACTATTTTCTTGAGATTTTTTTCTTTCTACAACTGCCATATAAAATAGTTTTTAATGTAACTTCAATTTTTAAAATTTTAATTAAGATATAATTACATAATTTCTCTCCTTTCATCTTCCAAGCCTCTTATGTCCTTCCTCCCTCCAGCACATTCTATATGACCCCACTCCTTTCAGATCCATGGCTTTTTTTCTTTAATTACTATTGTATGTGTATATGTAAACACATAAATACACAAATAACACCTGCTGAGTCTGTTTAGCAGTGCTTGTATGCACATCATTTAGGGCTGACCACTTAGTATGGTATAGCCAATTAAGAGGCTCAGTCCTGGGGAAGATTAAGTTCCTTCTCATCAGTCATTGGTTGTGTGTTATTTGTTGTATATGGGTGGAGCCCCTGACTCTATCTATTTCCACATTAGCATGTCTATTGCTGTTGTTATTGTTTATGCCTTGTTTAGGCAGCTGTATTATTCTAGTATTATGGTATCATGCCAGTCTTCTTTACAAGATAAAGTCTCACAGCCGACTTCTTGGTCCTCTGGCTCTTAACAATTCTTTTAACTTTCAGTGCTGTTCCCTGAGTCTTAGGGCCAGAGGTAGTGTTGTAGCTGTAACCATTGGGCCTAGGCACTCCATTATCAATATCTCTGTGCTTAGTTATGGTTTTCTGTAGTGGTGTCCTTCTGCTTCAAGGAGTAGCTTCTTTGATGAACACTAAGAGCTACATTTATCTCTGTATAGTAAGTAATAGAACTTGAAGCATTTGAAAGCTCTAGAGAGATTTTGATGATTGTCTTATATTTTTCTATTATCAAACTTCATGTATCTTAGCCTAATCATACAGAAGAGTATATATTAATAGTAGAAAAATGAAAGTTATATCACCTTTTATATTACTCTCCTCCAGAGGGAGCCACTAGCAATGCCTTCAAAGTTATCGTCATTTTAAATGTGTATTTGCATGTACAAAATGTGTGTACATGCCCACAGAGGCCAGCAGAGGGCTTTAGGTGCCCTGGAGCTGAAGTTACAGGTGGTGGTTGTGATCTGGCCAACTTGGATTCTGGGAACTGAGCTTGGCTTCTTTCTCTGCAAGAGCAGCTAGCTTCTTAACTGCTCTTGCTGCTGCTTTGAAGCACAACTTTTATTTATTTAATTTCCCACCAACTCTTCAGGACTGTGAAATTTAGCAGCTTGATTTGTTTGAGACTAGGTTCTCTGTTGCACTGACTGTCCTAGAACTTATTATGTACGTCAGGCTGGCTTCAAACTCATAGAAATCTGCCTGTCTTTGCTTCCCACATGTTGGAATTAAAGGCATGTACTACTACTCCTTGTTTCAGCTTTTTTTTTTTAAAACCCAGAAAGATATTAAGGGTGTCTCTCTCTATACATACACACATATTAAGACATATAAGCTTCCATTTACTTAATCCAGTGAACATTTAAGAGCTACGTATTAAATTACCTTCATTTCCGTGTTTGGTTTCTTTTTCAAGACCCAATTTGTTTGATAATTTGGGTTTCTTATTAACAGGATGTTAGTTAGTTAGTTAGTTTTTCTGAATTCTTGAAATATCCAGTGTCTGAAAAACCAATGGAACAAATTTCTACTTAGGTCAGTTAATGCTTGAATCATATATAAAGGATCTTTTACTTACAATAAAAAATTCTATTTATTTTTTAAAGGTCACACAAATTCAGATTTGAGTTCTTTTTCTGCCCTTCATAGTCTTCAGCAAGTCATACAACATCTCCAAGCCTCATTTTTTCTAATTTGTAAAATGTACACAATTTCATACTAAAGAGCAGTTTTGAAGACTAAAAGAGCTAATACATGGCTAATGAGTACATATTATCACCACTGTTCATCCACTGGTGTCAGAGAAGTAAAGGGAAATCAGGTGACATCCCAAGTGTATTTTAAAGTTTCCCACTTTAAGATTTTTGAGTTTCATTTTGAAATACTTCAGTGATATTCCTTGAAAAACTACTGTTCATATTTTAAGTAAATTCATAACATACTACCTTGTTATTCAGATCTCGTATTTTTCTTAGTATATAACAGATAATTTTGCTTTTAGTTGTATAATATGCATGAAACAGAAATTACTATTTCCAGCCAGTTCATTTTGATCAGGCGCCCATCAGACAGCTGCTATGGAACTTTGTGCCCTGTTGGGAGAACTTATATATAAAAGTATACTACTGCTCTCAGTGCCCTGTCACCTAAGGAAGCAGGCGTGTAAATCAGGGAAAGACACTGTGATGGATAGAATAATAGACAGATGCTGAAGATATCTTTTTCAGACTTCTACATCTGTTACGGAATTTTTTTCTGAGATTGTTCTGTACGAAGTGATGGATGTGATTATGTGGCCGTAAGTCAATCCTGCTGTGTCACATAGCTGGCAGATATTAGTAGAGGGATACTAAAATCTCTAGAAGCTTATCCTTATGTATACTCAAATTCAAAAGGTTTTCTAAATTGCTCTTGATATCTTTTGAAGGTTCTTTTAATGAAAATAATTAGACACTTCCACATATAGAATTGTTGTAAATAGTTATGATGGTGTTTTATCATGCTCTTTCCCAGTTTCTCGTACACCATTTTTCTTCTATTCCTGTTCTGTTACTGTAATGCCATCCTCTTATATGCTGCACATTTTAAGTCTTTTGAGCACAGCATATTTTAATATTTTATTGAGAAAAAATTTAATCCAAACCAACACAATATTGCTTTGTGCATTTAAAAATCATGTAAATTATTGAACCAGAAACGCTGCCACTTGCTTTTTATTTTAACTTGATTCTGCTGATGCATATTACTAGAGGGTGTGCATATCTGAGAAATGACAGATTAAACCAAAACCAAGAAATACTAGTTTTTGGAATTGGAGGATCCAACTTCCTTCACAAATAATGAAGGAGCAGGAGGCAGATACCACCTGGGGCAACTACTGTTCCAGATTAAAAAAAGTGATGGTAATAAAAAATGGAAGACATTAAAAAAGTACGGAAGTTAAAACTTTTAATTTTTAGGGTGAATAAAGTAATTTTTTATTAAATGCTTTAGCTCTGAAAAGTGTATATTCCTGAAAAGTTATCCTGGTAATGACTCAGTAATAATTTTCTTGATGTATATAAATTTTAAGCAGAGCTTGTAAGATGCCCTAACAGTTAAAAACATCTCCTGCTCTTGAAGAGGACCCAGAGTTGGTCCACAGCAGGTGGTTTACAACCGTGCTTATAACTCCCAACTCAGTGGGATCCAATACCCCGGCCTCTGCGGGCACCTGTATGTGCATGCATATAAATTCACACAGATAAGACACAATGCAAATAATGTTTTAAAGCTTTGAAGAGTTTATGCATATAAATATAATAGTCTTATTCACATATGTAGCAATGTATGTCTACTTTTGAAGTTTTGTTTTGTTTTGCTTTGTTTTTTGCAATGGCAGGGGCATTTGAAACAGGGTTTCTCTGTGTAGCTTTGGCTGTTCTGGACTTGCTTTGTAGACCAGGCTACCTCAAACTCACATTGATCCACCTACCTCTGCCTTCCAAGTGCTGGGATTACAGGCATGTGCCACCTCATCGGGCATACTTTTGAGTTTTTATATTTGGTTATTTGTTGACTTGCTAAGAGAAAACACAATGTAATTCAGTAAATATTTCTTGATTTTTTTTTCTTTTCCCCTCATAATTATGGTGTATGTGAAAAATGCTTTTTGGACTAGTGGAGCTTATGGAGTAATAGCAAAGAGCCACTTAATGCCTCTTGGTATCTTTCGCTTTCATTGTTCTATTCTGAATTCTGAAATAGTTGGACCATGAATTCAGTTCCTATCTGTAATTTCCTATGTGGTAAAGACCAGTACAATAAAATGTTATGTAGCTGTCAGAAGTTATGTAGTAAATTCTATATACTATGTTTCCAGTGATTCAGCCATGCCACTTAGAGCATCTGTGTTACTTGTAACCACATCTCTCCTTTCTCACAAGGGAAGTTTAAACTTACATAGACATTAAACATGCTTTCATCTCAGCATTCTGTATGGACTGATAAAATCTTTTTTGAATGATATTCTGAATTTATCATCTAGAAAAGTAGTCAGAAACTTTTATCATTTAAACATGTAAACTCACTTAGAGAGGGGGATATAGTTATTCATACAGTTTGAAAGATTCTGATTTAAATTTTCATATACACATAGTTTGTCATACTTTGTTTTATGACATTTAGTTTAAAATGCACTAAAGTTAAAAAATTCTTTATTCAAACTGATATTTCTTTCAGCTTTTCTATTTTTTAATATAAAGAATCAAAGTGAAAGAATTAGATTAAAATTGCTGCCTGTTCGTATTAGCTATGGTCTTTGATATTAAATACTTTCTTCATGTGCTCAAGTAGCTATTAATATAGTATTTACATTTATTTAGGAAAGAGAGGCTACTACTGGCTTAAGGCTAAGTTAAATTTATATGAAGAAGCAAATTGAGGTAGGATATACAGTGATCTTTTGTGCCTACTTTATACCATGGAGCCTTAGGCCACTTCTTGTATTTCTTCTCTCTATCTGAAGGGTGAGCAGCAGATAACGAGTTTTATATTGAATGCTCTACGATTTTGAAGTTTTTCTTGTCTTTTTAAAGTTGATGACTATAATATGATTTACATTGCTACCATGATTAATTTTAACTAACATTTAGTTTGTCTTCTACTTGTGTGTAGCTGTTTTCTAATTTTGTGCCACAGCTATAAAATAAAAGTACAAGAGAGAATGATATGGAAAAATCTTAAAGAAGACCTAATAATGATCCAGGTATCATTAAGCATTTTAATTTTAGTCAGTAGTTATTATTAGGTATTCAGTATATACATAATTAAGGAATTTAGGAACAGTTCCTTTTATAGGAATGTTTTCAGATAGAGACATTGATGGTGTCGTAGTTCATTAGGAACCAGCTTATTTGCTTAGGCCTCTTGTGTATCAGAGACTTGAGGCAGTGTGAGTTCTCATTTTCCTTTTGCTTTGGGGAAAAGAGATTTGAAGACACAATTATAAATTGTAACTAGGTGGGTTCACTAGTGAAAGGTAGTGGTAAGATACATGTCTTGGAAGCCATGCCTGGACTCATTACTGAAGAGATACTTTACAGGGCTGCAGAGATGCTCAGTGGTTACAAACACTTGCTGCTCTTCCAGAGTTTCAATCCCAGAATCAGATGGGTCACAACCATCTGTAACTCAAGTTCCAAGGGATCTGATGCTCTCTCATGGCCTCTGGGCACCCACATACATGTTGCACATATATACACATACAGGGAAGAAGGGAGGAAAGGCTGGAAGGCTAGGATTAAAGGCATGCGCCACCACTACCCAGCTAACCATTTTTAAAACTGCAAAAAGATAGTTTTGAAGTTGTAACTTGGCCCAAGCATTAAAGGCATAAAGAAAAACAATGTTCTAATGATGCTGTCTAGTTCCCTATTGTCACACAATAATGTTTACGGCATGTTTTGAGTAATTATGGACATTTTTAGAAAATATGACTTTTTTTCAGACAGGGTCTCACATAGTTTTGAATTAGAACTTGATAATGTAGAACAGACTGGCCTCAAACTTATAGAATTCCACCTGTCTCTGCCTCCTGAATGCTTAGATCAAAGGCGTGAGCCACTATACTTGCTTTAACTCTGAATCTTTATATTTAAATATGCGTCCTATTTATGTTTAACTGATAGAATCATTCTGTCTTCCTGTGGTCTAAGAATCTCTCATTGACTAAGCCTTCTTATCCTAAGTATGTAATTTTCTTATTTTATCTGTATAAATGAAGAGGTTGTAATTTTCATTGACTTACATGCTTACATTTTTCTTCTTTAGATAATACACGTTTTTGTAGTGGTCCTCTGATAGTCTAATATACCTCTTAACTTGATATTCCTTCATCAAGCTCTGTATGTATCTGTTGTTTCTTCAATAAGCACAGGTCCTATTTATTTCCTAACAGGTTTAATTAAGCCTTAGGGCAGTGCTTGGTGCAGAGAAGTATGACTGAGAATCACCAGTGACTGGAAAATTGAGGCAACAAGCATGTAGCTCCACACGGAAGAGAAAGGAGATCAATATGAGCCCTTGTGCTCTTTACTGCTTTGAGAATTTCCTTTAATTAATGGTTTTATTGTGTGATTTTTTTTTTTTTTTTTTTTTAGTTTTTAAAGTTTTTTGTAGTTAATCTTTTTCTTTCTAAAGTAGTCACTTACAGTATGTTTTGGGGACAGCAGCGCATCTTGATTCTCAAGTGTACCATTTAAACTTAATACATTGCAATTGATGAGAAAGTTCTGCTTTCTCTTTTATATGTGAAAACCATTGTCCAGGACAGCACTTGGTGCCAGCGGTATTTGCCCTCTGAAGCCACCAGTAATTTGTTTCCAAACTACAATAATCCAAAGCTGACTTGAGGTGATAATTTCCTCTGCTCTGATTTACTTTTAACTATGATTAAGTTCAATTGGGGAAATGATTGGAACTTTTCCCCCTCATCTTTTTGGAATGTACTGCAAACTTGTCTTGCTGGAATCTTGATGAGATGTGTTTCCATAAATATTTACTTTTTTGAAGAGCTGAAGTTGTTTTGTCTTATGAAATATTATAATTTTAAAGATAATTCTTGGCTTGATCTTAAATTTAGCATTGTAGCAAAAATAGATTGTTTCTGTTTTTGAGTAAATGGTAGAGAAAAAGAGTTCCAGGGAAGTATTAACACAATTTTAAATATAATATGTCACAATATTAAATCTTTTAAATCAAATTTTCAGTAAACTTGCTCCATCTAAAGCCTTAAAGACACAACCCAGATTTTCCTTCCTTCTTTCTTTTTTCTTTCTTTCTTTCTTTCTTTCTTTCTTTCTTTCTTTCTTTCTTTCTTCTCTCCTCCTCCTCCTTTCTTTATCATCTCTGTACTAATTGTCCTCTTGCACTCTGGATAATGGACCTTACAAGTCTCTTGACCATATTTATATTGAAATTTGTTATCTTTTCTGCTGCCCTGTGTTGGCTTTGCGCTACTGGAAATGCTTGGAGTAACAAGCTATATAGAGAAAGATACATGTTAACAACTGTTTTAGTGTCTGTATGTCTGTTTTGAGCCTGTGGTAAAGAAGCAGGGGATGACAGAATAAAGCTGCTCACTTTATGGTAGCCAGGAAGAGAACAAATGAGGGAGTTAAAGTTCCCAAAAAGTGTTGAAAGGCACACCATCAGTGACCCAATTTTCTTCTACTGTGCCCTGAGTCATAAAGAATCCATCTCTTCCCAGTAGCACCATCAGCCAGGAAGCAAGCCTTCATGGCACGAAGAATGCTCAAGCCTAAATCATACCACATGCCCTTCAGAAAACATCCAGATACGTAATTCTCTTTTTAAAGAGGTCAGACTAGGCACTTAAGGCTGTGTTAAACAAAAAACTTTTGCCCCCTTCTTAATTACCTTTGATAGGTAAATGGGCTGTTAAGACAAATTATTATAGGTACAAATTCTCTTGAATTTTCTTAGGTCCTGCAAAATAAAAATTGGAGATTAGTTTTGAAAATTGCTTAGCAACCTTTTGTTAAGCATGTTCTGTAAATTGTGCTTCTAGAAAGAGTGGGAATGTGGAAAAGGAAAGTAGAAGAATTAAAAATGGTTCCAATAAAATGGTTTAATTTATGCTTCTGCAGTTAAGCAGTGCTCCTGTTTAACAGAAATACCCTTCAGCTACACAGGATTTTGGAGGGTTGGAGGGCACTCATTTGCACATAAATAGCCATTAACTGATAAATTCCCAGAGGTCTCCTGTTGCATGTTAGTGATTCTGACCTACTTAGCTAGCTTAAATTTGTTTTACAGAATTATTATAATTCTATGCTTAGTACTTAAACTTTGTGATTAATGCATGCCTCACAATACAATTAAAGTATAATTACACAGTTTTGCAGTTTTCTCTTTCGTTACTACTACAAAGCTCTGAATTTTGCAAATATTAGAAGAGTTAAGGTTTGATTTTTTTTTCTTCCACCTTTACTGTTAGTGATCATGTTAAATAGTACTCTTATATTTGAAGAGTGGAGGGAGAGAAGTTGGCTAACTAAATGGAAGGCTTGTTAGTGTGAAGGATCAACAAATATAGTCACTTTGGTGCGCTGTCTACATTAACATGTACCATACATTTTTGCCTATGGTTTTCAAAACTCAGAATCCTCATTACGTATTATTAATTATTACTACACCATTTGTTATAGAAGGAGGGTAAATATTCTGAATCTGTACAGAAGCACTAAAGCAGGACATGGGAACCTAAATCCCATGTTCTGAATCATGATATTCAAATCATGAATGTTCACAAAACCCCAAGTTTTCCAGCTTTCTCATTGGGAGTTCTGAAGCATTGAGTTCAACTCTTGGTTATACTTGGTTCCGGTAAAATGCTGCTGTTCATATCCTAGCATAGGACTGTTTACTGTTTGTACAGTGATTTGTGATTTTTTAGCATCTGTCTTGTTAGTACCTCTTATCCATCTTGTTACTATTCTCTTGGGTTTGAGATTGGTGAGTGCTCCTTAAAGGTACATAGCTTGAAATTTACATTTAAAAAAAATAAAAGAAATTTCTAGTCAAATGAAAACTAAAGCATCAGTCCTGTTGAAAGGAGTAGAATAATTAATTAATGGACTAATCTGAAGAACTTAACAGTTCAACTTTAAAGAATGCATTAAAATCACATCTGCTTTATGTAGTAATTAATGATCAGTGGGAATCTTGATGAACTGCAAAACCTTTTCCTAAAAATTTTTCTGGCTGTCATTTTGGGCCAGGGTCACTGTCAGGGTTTGGTATTCCCTGTGTTGTGTCCTTAAGCCAAGAGGTGCTGCTATGACTTGGTATATTTGAGTAGTATTCAGCTATATTATATAGAGGAACTTAGCATCATATGAATTAGATAGTTTATTTAAAGCCATTTGTATTTGATATTATGGAGCACATTTAGGCATTTCTGATGGGGACTGGGGAGGTCAGAAGTAGCCTCTGTGTAAAGTTGATGCACAGTTTTCTCCAAAGAGAAAGTGGTTACCCTGCAGTGACCAGTCTGATGAATTCAGAAATTCATTGATTGTCCCAGCTCTGGATAGATTAGTAGAGACTTGCTTGAAGGAGTGGAATTTATGAAATGTTTGCCACATCCAGCAAGCTGGGCTGCTGTAATACAGCTGCCTCCTCAGTGGTTTGCTTTGATCCTGTGGAATGAAAGGACAGGAGGATCAGCTCAGGTCTAAATGAGATTACAGCTGGTTCTGCTGCTTATCTGGTCTATTGCCAACTAGTGTGGCTTTGCACGTCCTAAGGGGTTTACAACAGAAACTGTTTATTGAGTATCATCGGTTTACTCAACACAAGCAGGCTAATCCTTCCCAGCCTCAGCATGCTGTAGAATTGTGCAGGAGCCAAACCAAAAGCTGGTATTGCCAGACCCTCTAGAGCCCTTTGTCTCGCTCTGTATTGATTTTTACCTGAGTTAAAGACAGTGAAAAAAAAAAAACAACAAAAAAAAACCAATAACTGTTCCTATTGTGAGCAAAAGGTTAATCTTACCTAAAATCTTACAAAAAGCATCTGTTAACCCTAGAAGGGACAGCCTTCCTTTTTGCCTTTTTAGTCAAGTGGGATTTTTTTAGTTTAGAATTTTAAAGAACAAGATAAGAAAAACAGCTTAAGAGGTCTTACTAGGCATTGAAAGGTAAATACTTAAGTCTCTTCTAGTAGTGTTATATAACATATGGTTTTGTATATGGTATGTGAAGTAGCTTATTTCTAAATACAACTTTATGTTCACTTTGCATGAAATGTTTATTTTGCTGTATTACTGACCAGCCGGAAACTTTTATTAAGGAAAATGAAACTCATCATGAGCAACTGATCATTCTATTTAGTGTTATTTTGGTTAGTAGTATGTTTCTGTAGTAAATGGCAAGCCGCTGATTTGAGTATTGTAAAGACAACTTCAGTAAATTATCAAGTCTTATTTTGCTGTTTTGTCAGATAGTTTTGAAATCTCATACATATGATTTTAATGAACATAGTTGGCTCTTGAACAAAGATTTTATATTAGATGATACAGTTGCTTTGTACTCAAGTTATTCAAACTTTGGAGAGTATTTTTTTTATTACTAAACTAGAAATAATATTTACATTGCAGAATTAATCAAACTACATTAGAAAATAGTAGAAAGAAACATTGAATTAATCAGTCTAATCATTGCTACTGAGTTGATCAGGAGCCCAAAGGCATTGAAGATTATGTGCATAAGACCCTTCCCCTGGTCATAAAATGGTATTTAAAAGCTTCATAGCAGTAATCCTAGCAAGTCTTCATAACCGTGGATCAGAGTTATTCATTGTGTTTGTGTTTGTGTGTGTGTGTGTGTGTGTGTGTGTGTGTGTACACATGGATGCGGATACATGTGGAAGCCAGACATTAACCTCAGGTATTGTTCCTCAGCATTCATCTACTTTGCCTTTTTGGACAAGGTCTCTCACTGGAACCTAGTGCTTGCTGATTAGGTGGTACCTAGGGCCCACCTACTTATACAGGCTCAGCAGTGGCATTGTAAGTGCATGCCACTATGCCTGGCTTCTTTATTTTTACATAGGTGTAGATAATGGAACTCAGGTCTTCCTGTTTCACAGCAAACACTTTTATCTCTCCAGCACCCCCTCCATTTTTACCTTTAAAGACCTGTGTCCTCAGATATGTGGTGGGAACAGAAGTTGTCACATAAATGCTTTTCCCTTAATATATAGCAGTAAACAGTAGGAAAGCTACAAGTATAAAATGTATGCTATAAGTTGGTCATCAGTACCAAGAAATCAAAAGACAACAAAATTCAAAACTTTTGATCACTGATATGATGCCTCAAGTGGAAAATTTCAAAACTAACATATCTGATGAATTGCAGTTAAACTAAGGCATCCAAAAAGTATATAAAAATTACCTTTACATTGAGCGTGAAAACTATATATTATAGAATTAGAGAATTTGTTGTTTCAACACTGGTCCCAAGCATTACTGAGAAAGTTAACTGTAGTTTAAAATGCATAGGAAGGCCAGAATGATAAACTTTTATATAGGATACATGGGTCAGCTCTATTTATGTCCCTTCCAATTTGAGGGGTACTTGACTGCTTCCTAGACAGCAGTAGATTGTAAATACTGATAACTGCAAGTGCTAAGTAAAAGACAAAATAGATTGTTTAAGAAGAGTACAGTGGTTCCTAGGTTTTCTTTCTTCTAATTGGTAAGGAACATGTATCCTCAGCTACATGTTTGCTAAAAAATGTTACTATGGAAACATTTGGAGAGTTTCTAAATGTACTATGTGATGGAATCAGCTAAGACTGATATTTATCTTAAACACATAGCTTGTCCAATATTTAAACCTAATGTGCAAGATGTGTACCAGTTGAAAATGTAATATTTATCCAATCATTTCTGTTCTATCAAGCTAGGCTCCAAAGCAATAGGTTGTACTCATTCAGTAATAAATTTTTAGCGTATTTGGAGATAAAAGCTATTGGTGGTGATTGCTTAAACTCTTTTTGCTCAATCATCTGAATGGTGCAAATCAAAGCATGTTGTCAGGCTGTGAGAAGTTTCACCTAGATACTGCTTCCCCTCCACACGGGTCACCATATAAATTACACTCACAGTGTACAGCATAGCTGGTGCTAGAGTTAAATTGATGCCCAGTGGTGGAACTCGTAAAACATTTTCCTGTTAACACAACCAGGCAGAGTTGACATTGTTGATGGTGGGTTCGATCTAATAAACCATTGGTTCTAACAATGATTTTTACTGTGTTTCAGAGGTGATGATGATAAAAGTTTAGCAATCCAACAGTTCTTTTAGAATGACAGAAAATTAGCTCCACTGTCTATATTATCCAGTGCTGGAGAGACTGAAAGTAGCAGTGACAGGATCCTCACATAACCTCATAGTCCACAAGACAATGAGTTACGAGGACAAACTATTATTTCAGTATTTACCTTTTTTCTTAAGGATATTTTATGTATCATCTCTTGCAAATACTGTATCTTGTTTTCTTTATATAATTAAGCAGTTCTTTCCTTTCAGAATAATTATGAACAGTGCAAGCAGCATTGCATTTTTACTACCTTTTCTTCCTGTGTTTACTAAAGTTACTTTCCTCCAAATGTTTTAAGCTTTATCAAAACTGGTGAACAGCAAGTTACTTTAATTTTTTTTCCCATAAGAGTAAGGTTTTTGTTGTTGTTGTTGTTTGTTTGTTTTCCGGGAGAGTCCTACTGGAATTGTAGTAGTGAACACTTTAAAAGTGTCTTGTGAGCTGGGTGGTGGCGGCGGCAGCGCATGCCTTTAATCCCAGCACTCTGGAGGCAAGTGAGTCTCTGAATTCAAGGCCAGCCTGGTCTACAGAGTGAGTTCTAGGACAGCCAGGGCTACACAGAGAAACCCTGTCTTGAAACCACCTTGGCAAATGTATTGTGAAGTATTTTCACTTTGCTCATGAAACTTAATCTTTTCTTGTTTATATTTTTAGGCAATAGCAAAGCCCACATTATACTGTATTCATGTAAGCAAGAATCCCTCCAGTTCCAGTTTTTGCCTTAGTATCTTCTCTTAAAGTGCTGTTATGCATTCGTCCTGAATTGGTGACCTTGTAGTTGCTTTCATTCATCACAGATCTTTTATGACACTTCAGCTTTTTTGTTGTTTTGTTTCTGGTAGCCCTGGCTGTCCAGGAACTCACCCTGTAGACCAGGCTGGCCTTGAACTCAGAGATCCACCCACCTCTGCCTCTTGAGTGCTGGGATTCAGGTTATACCTGCCACTAACCCCAGCCAGTTCAGTAGTTCTTATTCTCAGTATATGCATGACTTATTTATTTATTTGCATCATGAAATGGGCTTTTAAAAATTACAGATTCATGTTTTCATTAGTTCTATGCAGATGTCAACTGCCATGCACAAATAGCATCTATCAAGTTCCAAGCATGCAGAACAAGATAAAAGGTTCATTTGCTGAAGACTTATAAAAGGAAATTAGTGATGTAATAAAAGTCTTTGAGGCTCTTGATCCTAATACCAGAGCTTTATATAAACCTCACAGCACATTGACTTAGTGGATAATCTTTTAGGAAAACTCTCTCCATCTTCTCCTTCCTTGTAAAGGACTACAGTAACAGTGCTCAGTAGCATCTCTGCAGAGGAGTGTTTGTGTAACTAAGCATGTAAAATAACCATAATTTAAAATTGTGAACTTTCTTTACCATTAAATATAAATTCTAAGTCAATTTAAGATGCTTTCTTTTTGATTGGTTTTGTATATAAATTTTTAAAATGTATTTTTCTATATAGAGTTCAGATTAAAATGCTGTATTTTGTATATTAAAGTTGTACATGGATTTGGGGAATACTAGGTACTCTAGTAAAGAAATAAAGACAAGAGAGAAGAGAAATTGGATAGGTAAATTAAGAGGAATTATTTGCTTTGTGCTTAGAAGAAGATAGAAGAGGGACAAGAGCTGTATTCATTTATGCACATATAAAACTGTACAATCTCAAGGGAATATAGATGTATAAAACTTATGTCTGTACCCTAGGCGGACATTACATCATACTGTTGACTTTATTCTATCCACTAGAATTTGGTTACACTTTTGATACAAAACCTTCTTTCCAAAGCACCACTATGTTCTGTTTGATTCCTGCCTGGCTGACTTTATTATCCAAACTACTTGTCACTGTTGGATCTGATGATAGGGTTTTTAAATCCATTACCAATTGGCAGTGACCAGTAGTGTCTCCTATAATTTACTGGTTTTCTTGAATCTGAGAGACGTACTGAGGATGCAGAGTGCTTTAGAGGTTTTAGAAAATTATTTACCAAAGGACACTGCTTTCCTTATTGCATTAGATATTGTAATTATACATCTATACAATTTGTTGACATGGAATTGGATTTGATTTAAATGGAGGGAGGAAAAAGAGACCGGACATTTTCAATATTTATTGATATACCCAATCCATTAAGATAAATTATAGAGCAAATTTTACTGTGGCGGGGCCATTTTAGTTGATGTAGTTAAGAATTAGTCGACATTACCATTAGACCCTTTTCCTTTGTGAAATTTATTTCCACCAATTAGGAAAATTCTCAGAAATAGAAACTCTTACTATGTTTGTATAATAGTTGACCTAAAAATATTTGACTACATTTAATAAACGTAAAAAGTGACTCCTGAATTTTTATGAAACAAGGCACATTCCCTAGCCCTGGCGTGCCAGCTAAAGATGTAGCGGAATGATCATAGCTGCCATTAGAGGGTAACAAAGCACACTCCCATTTATTTTTTATAAGACAGCTGCTCTGCCCAAAGCCTCCTCCTGAACGCAATTTTAAATTCTCAATTGGCTGCTGAGGCCAAAAGGGATACTTACCTAATTTGGTTCCTGAGATGACTTCATTCAAATCACCAGTGATCACATGATCAAAAAACCCCAAGTGCTTTATTTTCTCCAGCTGTTTTCCATACTCTTTATCCTGACTTGAGACTGGAACAACCTCAGCTAGCTCAGCATCTTCCGTTTCCTTAGCATCTGTGTAGGCAGTGCATTTACTCTCTGGCACAGAATCCTGCAGGTCATTAAACTTCTTCTGAAAGCCCCTCCCTTTTAAGTTTTAGATGCATTGTTAAAGATATATTCATGTCATTATCAAATCCTTCACAAAAGACAAGTGAGATAGCTCAGCATACAAGGCCGGCAACCAGTTTGATCCTAGCGCCCACATAACGGTGAAACCAGCTCCACAGAATTGTCCTCTGACCTCTACACATGCCTTATAGCGTGTTTGCACATAGCACATGCCTGTACATACACAATAGTAGTTAATATTTCTTTCACAGAAATGGTCTTTTTATGACTGCCCTGTAGCTCAAGAACAAAGATATCATTCTTCACTGATGGTCTTAATAATGTCATAGTCTAGTAGCAGGTGAACCTGAAGACTGATTTTTCGTATAGAAAGTTGTTGTCTTACCCCTTTTGTCATTTTCTTCCATTACCTTACTGACTATTAAGTTTGGAGAATGAGTTCATAGAACTTGGATCCCTAACTGAATGAAAACAGTTTAAAGCCTTTAGAAATGAATTGCCATGGTCTGGTGATGATTGTTTGGGGGCTTCCTTTTAGCAATCGCTAAGTCATAATCTCATAATCCCTAAGAGTTTTTTACATTTGCAGTTTCATAGAACTTCATTTAGCCACCACTTGTTGCCTTAATTCCTAACAATTGCTTGAAACACCTTAAAGTATAATAAAACAGAAAATTTAACAGAGCACAATACTTTTTCCTTGGTTCTTTGTTACATCCAGAGTTTACTTATAAACAGAAGTTAAACTTACCGCAAAGACAGAATTACAGAAATAGATAATCACAGAAAAATGTTTTCCTCATCTCAGGGCGATGTAGTATAGAGCACCCATTGTGTTCTGCTAGCCATGTGTCTGCAAATGGTGCTGGCGCTAAAGGGCCACTTGCTCATACTGTCATGTCATGCACACTGTTTATTCCTGTGTGAGAGAGCATTGTTATGATTGTCTTAAATATTTGTTTGTCTGTGTGTAAAGTCACACATGCTCATACTCATCAAACAATTATTTGATTAAAATGTTTTCAATACAGCTAGCATTGCAAAACTAGCCTTTTCATTTCTCAGGATGTCTAAGCATATAGTTCCTGTGTTCAGCGTTAATATTGGTTGTGTAAGGTGGTTTTGTCTGGGTTGATTTTCTTGACCTTGAGATGGCTTGTTTATGTCACCTTTTGAGAATACAAGCTTGAAATACCAAAGACTATTGTCATAACTGTATCTATTTTAATATGGATACATGCATTCCATTGTAGGGTTACTCACAGATGTAATCTTCTGATTGCCCCTGTCTTCATAATTTTAGCCACCCAGCATTCTGCTAACACCCAAGCCTGATGTGTCATCAATGCAGCCAGGGTTTGCACTGGAGCTCATTAATATTCTAGTTAATTTTATCTTATCTGCCATTTGTCATCTTATAGTACCAAATTCTTGGTAATTCCTGAAACCCAGTTTTTCTCAACCGTTGGGTAGTGATGACTTTGGGGCTTGCATATCAGATTTTTACATCACAATTCATAACAGTAGCAAAATGACAGTTATGAAGCATCAATGAAATAATTGTATGGTTGTGTGTCACCACACCATGAGAAACTGTATTAAAGGGTCACAACAATAAGAAGGTTGAGGACCACTGCCCTAAACAATTAAATGTCACTGTGCTTTATTCACCTTTATAAAGTGTTTCATGTAACTGGATACTGATGTGTTCATTGTGGACTCAGCTGCAAGGCAGAATGGTTCTGGAGTCTAAATTAATTCTTCCCTTCTAGAACAAATTTTAGGCGTTTTACTTTAACATGATTTTAAAACAAAACTATACCTCCCTTCTGTAGTAATTAACTAACCAAACTAATGGTTTGATTTTTTAAAAAAAAAAATATTTTCACCAAAACTTGGTAGTAACATAAGCTCCTTTATTCTGTTTTGTATACTGCTAGATAAATATTGTTGGCCTTCTTTTCCTTCATAAGGTAACTCAGATTACTCCGAGATGTTTGCAGCAGCTTTCCTAATTACTCTGTCCTCTGTAGTCAGTTTTGCTTTTATAAGCCATGTCATTGTCAAGCGTTGCTTTTATTCTATCATTCTCCATTCAGAGTCTGTGACCTGGCTTTATTTTCAACAGCAGGAGTTTTAGTATTTCTGATTTCAGACGGAGATTGGCACTGCGTAACTTCTTATAAAATGAGTGAAGAAAACATATGATTGAATAAATGGGATCCCATTTCCCTGATTTACTTTATTGCCTTCTAATGCTAGGATAAAAAATGTCCATTATAGTCAGTATGGTTGTTTTCTTTTCCAAACTCTGTTGTTGTTTTACATGTTCTGCATTTGTGGCTTATTGCCCACTTTGAATCTTACCATCACTTTTAAGGCCTCACGTAAGTCGGCTGTCCAGTCACCTGTTGTGCTTCAGGCACTTTGGCCCCTTGTGTCTGACCCTCTAGCTGTGCCTGCCTCAACTCCTTAGTAGTGCTTACCTCTCTCTTTGCAGTGTTCTTCCCCATGTGCCCACACCCTCCTCCCTTTATTCATTTGGGTGTTTAAATGTCAACTTTCCAGACGTGTTTCTTTTCATCATGGCTGACTTAATTTGTGCCATCCCCGTGTCTCCACAGACTAGAAATTCCAGCAGGCCAGAGACTTTGTCTTGTTACTTATGTATCCCCACCTAAGAATACTTGAAATGTTTTGAATTAGAGTTGATTAGATTTTGTATGCCTTCCTCTTCATTTTTACCTAGTAGACTTAACATGTCCTCTCTCTACAAATTAGTAAAATAGATTTACATGTGTGTTTTGTAAGTTGATAAAACAACTCATTAAACAAATTATAATTTATATATCTATCTCTACACACACACACACACACACACACACACACACACACACACACACCACACACCCCAGAGGAATGAAATCCTCCTGTTCAGAATTATGGCTTTGTTACTTAGTATCATCCATGGGGCTACTAGCTACATGGCCATTTCCACGACTGAGGTGGTAAATAAACAGAACTTCTCAATAAGTTGAAACATTACTGTATTTTAGAAAATCAAAGATTACTCAGGAGTGTGTGAGTTTGTCTGTGTGTATGCAAAAAAAAAAAAGATTATGAAGATACTCTTACTGTTCCCATTTTAAAGATGGAAAGATAGGAGCTTGATGGAAATGTAACCTTTTAGGACCCTGCCCACACCTACTGAGGCAGAATTTAAAAATAAATAGTAAGCTTAGGCCCATTAATGTAACAAACACCAGGGATAATGTGTAGAGAAAAATGTTTATTCTGCCTTACACTTTGGAGGTTCTAGATACTGATCATAAGTCTCACTGCTTTGGGCCTCTGGCAAGACAGCACATCATATACATGATGGCAAAAGCATGTAGTGTAAACAATCTGCTCAACTCATGACTACAAAATACAAATGGGAGGACACAGTTTTGTTAATCCCTTTTAAAGGGTACGTTCCCATGGGCATAAAGACCACTCCTTCCTTAAGACCTCCCTTCCTTAAAGGTAGCTTCAACACCTCCTACTGCATTGGGGATCCAATCCTTTACCAAATAGAACTTTGGGGAGATAATATGTATCTAATGTATCTAATGGTTACAGGCCCCAGTATTGAAGATGCAAGAAGATCTTCAGTGGGATAAAGTCATCAGTAGTTTGTGGAAAACTCAACAAATGATTTTGACTTTAGTCAAGATTAGGAGCAACTGAGGCAGAAAGGTCCTTTGTTCTGAGTACACCCATAAAATGCAACTGAAAAACAAGAGCCATGATCGTCTATGACTGTGAAACTGATAAAAGAATAATCTCTAAGAATGCTAATTTTTATTGCTTTTTTGTTTTTTTGTTTTTCGAGACAGGGTTTCTCTGTGTATCCTTGACTGTCCTGGACTTGCACTGTAGACCAGGCTGGCCTTGAACTCACAGGGATCCACCTGCCTCTGCCTCCTGAGTGCTGGGGTTAAAGGTGTGCACTACCACCGCCTGGCTATTGCATGTTAGTATACAGAAGTAGCTGCTGCTTTTTGGAGGGTTAAGCATACATTTTAAGTACTCAGCTAGTATTGCTGTATGAAATCTTAGGGCATATTACCATAGAGCCTCACTGAAGTTTGGGTCTGAAGTAGCTTTCAAAGCCGTTTGTTAGAGCTTTTGTCCCCATCATTCAGTGCCGTTGAGGGGTATTGGAACCCCTATGAAGCAAGGAATTTTTAGAAGGAAGTTGGGTTGTTGGGACATGCCCTTCTTTTTATATTTCTTTTTCCTTTTTCTTCTTGTAACCTGTCTCTCTGCTTCTGACCACTGTGAAAACAGACCTCTTTTGCACTGTGTTCCTGCCATGAAATGGTATGCCACCGCATGCCAAAGCAACAGGGCCAAGTGCTTACAGACTATATTCACTGAATCCGTGAGTCCACAGTTATACAGTGTTCATCATTGGGTTCCTAATTCTTTTTGTTGTTTCCATCCTCCCATATTAACTCATTTGACCCTAGCAAAAGTTTAAATTGTCACATGTCATTGACCTTTGAGATCCTTATAAAATAGTATACACTCCCTAGGAATTTTAAATTTTAGTATGTTGCAATGCTGCATCTGAGGTCTAGCTGTGATTCGCTCATATTTCACTTAGTAGCTACTTATAATAGCTTTGTATATAAATAAATCATTACAGCAGTATAACACTTGAAACATGTATTATTTGTTTGTGTCATAAGTTGGTATTTGAGACAACCATAGAACAGTGATTCTTACTTGGGATATGGAATCTCTTCTGACTACATAGGCCCCAATCTTAGTGGTGTTGCACACAGGCAAAATGGTCTGCTCTGTTCTACACTGTGCTTAGAGTTCTCCTCTATAAAATGAGGACAGTAACAGTAACTACAACACAAATGGTTAGGCCAGGGCTAGGACAAAGATTATAAGTAGTCTGGAATTTGCTGGCTAATAGTAACAATTTCTCACTTTTTTGCATGTTAATTTAAACTTTATTATAAAGAACTTGTAACTAAAAGTCATCAGACCCAAGTCTATGCCCGCTTTGTAGCCAAGAAACAACAAAAAAGGGAGAGTCTGATTAATTTAATTTTTGAGTGTGACTTACTCAAGTAGAAGAAATGAGGAATTAGCTGCTTTATCTGGCATATCTGTCTTCAGATCCATTCTTTTCAGTGATATTCTCTTGCTTCTAAATCACACTTACTAGGATCTGAAGCACTAGAGTTATGCTTGAATTACATACTGTCCTGCCTGCATTCTACAAACAGTTTTTGCTCACTTGATAGGTTACTAGCTCTGTAGATGATGATGGGACTTTATATTCCCTTAGAATGGGAGAAAAGCTGAGTTCCAAATTTTCCAGGTTTTAAGCTATTCTCTTTCCTAGATAAATGTTCATTTTTATACTTTTCCTTGTCTATTGAAGGGTTCCCTTTGTCTCCCCAAGTCCTCTGTTGTATGTGACTATGCTTCTTTGTGGTACTGCTCTGTAAAATTTCTGTGCTCAAAGCAATCAAAGCTCTGCTTTGATTTCACCAGCCACTCAGTCCAGCTCCACACACATGTACACACAACTCGTGTACCATGGAGCACTGTAAAATATGGTAAGATTATGTTCATAAGCCTGATCTCTTGTGCTTCGCACTTGTTCCTCATAACTAGGGCCTGTAGAGGTAATCTGAATAGAACAGAATCTGTGTTAAAAAACTCATTTGAAGATGTTGTCAGTGTTTCTTTTTACCTAGAGACATTTGAAGTTGTTTCCCTACTCCTCACTTCCCAGTTTCTTTTTACAGTACTTCTAAAGACAGGATTACATTAGATAGTGAATCTCAACCTTACTAATGTTAGGCCCTTTTAATGTGGTTTCTTGTGTTGTGGTGACTCCAACCATAAAATTCTGTTCATTGCTACTTCATAACTAATTTTGCTACTCTTACGAATCATAACATAAATATCTATGTTTTTGGATGGTCTTAGGTGACCCCTGTGAAAGAGTCGTTTCAGCCCGTAGTGGTTGTGCCCACAGATTAAGAACTGCTTTATTTATTTATTTATTTATTTATTTATTTATTTATTTATTTATTATGTATACAGTGTTCTGCCTGCATGCACACCTGCAAGCCAGAAGGGTCATCAGATCACATTATAGATGGTTGTGAGCCACCCTGTGGTTGCTGGCAATTGAACTTAGGACCTTTGGAGGAGCAGTCAGTGCCCTTAACCTCTGATCCATCCCTCCAGCCCTGTACAAGATAGTTTTGAAAGTAACATCCAGCTTCAAAACTTTGGGACTTGGGATATATTGTGAAGCAGTTAATAGTTCCATTTCACAGATATGGGCAATCAAGGAAAAGCATCTAAGGCTTTTGCTTGTAGAGCACCCTCATTCTCTCTCTGCTTACCAGCACCTAATCAGTTGGACACTTGGAGTAATTCACCAAAGATTTGAGACTTTGTTTTTTAAACTAATGCAGTTTTAAAATCACTGTGTTTAGAATAGAGCTAAAAGAATTGTTCAGTTTTTACTCTTCTCTGTCTGTTCATGCCAGTCACATATACTGTGTCCTGTTTGTCCTGTATGGGACAAGGTCCATCAAGAGGTCTTTTCTTTACAATTTGAGACATAATTCATACATATATGTGTACCAGAAAAGTAATTTACAGGGTGATCAGTTCATCATATGCAGACCTTGCCTATAGCAGCAAAGGCTTGCTAAGTTACCTGGAAAAAACAGCAGTGCAGAGAAGAGCCACAGATTCTGTTGCCACTACAGTGTCCGTTTGGGTGAGGTAGGCGGGGGCAACGAAAACAAGAAAACAGATCATGGAAAATAGGGAAAGGGGAACTGAATATAAAAATCTGTAAATCCCTTTAGTATGAGCATCCGGAGTTGAGACAGTAGATAAGGCAGGTGCATACTGAAAGAGTGGGTGTAATCATGGCGTTAGGAGGACTTCTGAAGACACAAAAATCTGTTAGGTCCCTTTAACAACTATCACCACTGTTCTTGACTCAGAAGAACAGGAATTGTGAAGTCCTTCCAAGGTCACACTGTTCTGCTAGCTTTGCCATAGCTAGCTACATAACACATTCTCTTCTTGACTCAATTCTTCATTTATAAGATTTGAATAATAATTGTTTCTGCCTCACAGGATGAGAAATAATGCTTATAAAATTGTTGACATAATACAAGGCTCATAGTAAATACTAATAAATGCTAGGTATTGCTATTATTTCTACTCTGAAAGCAGCAATTTGAGTAACTTGACATTTGGCAAATTTATTTTCTGTGGCACTGTATTTCATTGTTTATATGTAAGATGGTCTGGTTATTATGTATACTTCCACATGTGTGTACCAGAATTATTTTAACCTGCATGAAAGCTGTCTTTACTCAAAGCAATTTCCAAGTGTTGGGGAAATTTATATCTTTTGTTTTAGTCTTACGTTTTATACTGCAAATCACTTGTTTTTCCACTGATTATTGTAGAAGGTAGAAAGTATCTCTGACAATATCTGTGGCATCTGGAGTTAAAATAATGTTTAGTGTTTTTCTTTCACAGTTGTGCCCTTAGTAAAGGTGCTTCATTTGCTGCCTGACTTTGTAATGCATCATTTTCGTTAGTTTTTTATATTTATTTTTCCATCCCAGAAATTTTTATTTTAAAAAACTTACCTGAGACTGCACAGGTATTTTTAACTGGGGATTATAGGCAGACATTTGATTCAGCCTCCGTAATGGCTGACACTGGCCATTTCTTCGTTTTCACTGTGATATCTTAAGGGATAGAAAAATTCTGATCAAGTCTTAATTTACCCTGAATGCAGCACTTAAGAAGTTTGGGCATTGAAGCCCTGAGTAGGAGCATTTGCATGTTCTGGGTAAGCAGCTTTCCCAGTCTGCAATACTCAGTGGTGCACATTTCTCAAACACTCTTTTTTTGGGGTCGGTGTCTTAGCTTTAATTAGACCTTGTCTTTGTTCTGCTCACTCTGCCTTGAAAGGAATACACTATGGCAGCACCAGATATTTACATAATGGTTTGTGTTTTAACATTATGTATTCAGATCTCTGAATCATATCCCTGAGGTAACCAGTAGCTACTCCTGCTGGGTCATCATTTTTTGCTGAAGAGGTAAAAGGTGGGTCATATTTGTTGTCCTTTTCAATTTTGCCTTGAGTACATGTGTTCTTTTTCTAGTCTTTGCTGATATGGAATTGTACTATTGCCCTTGGCCCTTCAAAGTTCAGGGCCACCTTTGTGTCTCCTAGGTCTTTCCTTTCTCACTGAAATTTCCTTGGTCCACACAAGATGGAAAAACAATTAATGTTTAATCATTTAAAAACTTGTATGGTGTGAGTTAGTGTGTAAAGGAAGTGTCTTATCTTCTGGGTGAGGGTTAAGTTTTAGATATGGGTCAGCCATTAGCTGTATGAGCTTTAGATGGATTATTTAACTTTTCTGCTCTCAGTTATCTTGTATAATGAGTTATCTCATGAGTCTTGGGTTTTCTTTATTTAGTTAACATATCAAAACATAACATTTGTACATCTTGTGGAGTAATATGTTGTGATGCATATATATGCTGTGTAGTGGTCAACTCAGCTCAAACATGTCTAGCTCTTCAGACGTTCATCCTTTATTTATGGTAATATGTTCAGAATAATTCAAGGTTACAGTAGATATTTAATTTTTTAAAAAACTGTGTACCAGTAGGATTAACGCTGAGGCTTTGTATATGCTAAGCAAGCCCTCTGCCACTGAGCTGTTTCACCAGCCTCTACCTTTATAAAATACAATGCATAATTATTATCTGCACTCATCTTTCATCTTCTGTCTCGCTATCATTGGGATATAAAGGCATAGTAAAAAGAAAAAAAAACAAAAAGTGAATCTTGCCGTACACACTTAGACCAATAATCTTTCCCTGTTTTAGAAGTTCATAGCAGAGAAAAGCATGCCTTTGCAAATAGAAATTTTTAAAACTTTTTTGTTTGAGAATTTCATGCATATATATGTGTTCTGGTCAAATGCACCCTACATCTCTTCCCCTGCAGTTCCTCCTTGATAATAACCATTCTTAACTAGAATGAGGTTATCTCACAGTATCTCATTGTGGTTTTAGTTTTTATTCCTTTGATTATATCAAGTATTTTCATATGCCTGATAGCTATTATTTGCATTTGGTTTTTTGAGACATGTCTGAAATATTTTAATGGCATTTTTGTTTTTATTAAAAATGAGAATTTGGACTTTGTTTTGCATATTAACCGGTCAGATGTGTAGTTGTATATGTTTTCTCTCAAATTGCTTTACGTTGACTTTGCTTTGTTGTAAGAAGCATTTTAATTTAATAATCCAGTTGTCTAGTTTTGCATTTTCTTCCTGTGTTCTGGAGGGGGGCGGGGATCCTATCCAAAAGCTCCTTGACTATTCAATGTCCTGAACTATTTCTCCAGTGTTTGTTTCAGGTCTTATAGAGAATTCTTTCATCTACTTTGAGTTTTTTGTTTGTGAGAGTTGGAGGACTGATCTCCTCACCCACTCCCCATGTTTTGAGGTGGGACCTTGCTGTATAGCCAGAATAGCTTTAAACTCCTGGTCCCTCTGCTTCGCCCTCCTGATGGCAGGAGGTGTTGCCAAGCAAGCCAAGTACCGGGGAAGCTTAACATCTTAACTAAAAGAGTTTCTTGCACATTGAAACTGATTAAAAATGTTATTCCTTCACAGGGAATAAGTTTTAGTGAATAAAGAAGTGGGTTATGTAGAAATAGTGAATAATACATTATTTATTATTCTTTAAAATTAGTGTGCCTGAAGAAAGCTATAAAAACCAGGGGGGAAAGTCATTGTTTTGGTTGGACTTTGTTATGTAAAAGGTATTCTTGATTTTTTCTTTTTTAGCAGGGGCAGTTGAGTTAATTGGCAAATAATTCTAGTAGTGTGTCATTCATTTTATTCTAAGCTATAGGACCTAAATGGGTCTCTAGCCTCTGATGTAAGTTGAGAACATCTCAGGCAGGTTTGTATAAATAGAACATAGCAGATACTTAGTTGTTTTGCTTGTTTGTTTGTTTGTTTTTTATGAGAATAGCTTGCTATATACTTTTCTCCAAGGCATTTGTGGTAAGACTTTTATACGTGTGTGTGTGTGTGTGTGTGTGTGTGTGTGTGTGTGTGTGTGTGTGTAAGTAGTGTCCTATTATACAGAACTCCAATGTAAAGGGGCAGAGGCTTCTAATATTATGTAATCTATACTTAGAAGTTTTTACTCCCTGGTGTATAGTTATGTGACAAGATGTGGTCTTGTAACCACTTTGTAGAAGTACTTTACGTGTATGTCCTAATAAACTGCTTAAAACACCAAGACTACTCCATTTGAATTAATGATATTTTAAAGTACTGATTACTTTCCTTAGTTGAAAGCAATTTTGTCAAAGGAAGCTTTGAGCTTTCTTTGTGTATTTTTCATCTCATTACTTTCTGTATAACTGAGTAGAGGAAATGAATGATAATCCACACAGTTACTTTTGCTCTCTAGGTTGGTTTGACAGAGATATAAACAGAGAAAATAGCCTCACTCTACACTTAGCTTAGCTTAGCATGGCATTTCGTTAGTTTCTGGATGGATTGCTTTTTAAATACCTCTCTTTCCAATTGTTGAGAAGTCTCACAGTTATTCTTCTGCATAGTCTGGTAGCCTTAGTTTTCTGCACCCGTGTTTCTTTTAGGGTCCCAAGATTTTACATTTTAAATTAATCAAAAAATAGTTCATGATAAACCAGAATTTAAGACAGAATTGAAGTATGTTTTGTTAATGAACAGAATATTTTGTTGTCTGTGAAAATGATTTCCTACCCTTTTGTTCTGGTAACCAAGACTGTCCTCACAGTTCTATATACCAGCACAAGGTTAGCTGCTTTTGGAAAAAACACTCAATTTAAAATACCACACATGAATCAAATATTCTTCTTACCTTCCTCCCAATATATCTGTGTCCTAAAAAACCCTCAAGAGAAAAGGGTCAAAAAAACCCGATTTTCATGTGTAGGTTATAAGTAAAATCACTTGTCGTACATGAATTTCAAAATGCAGACGCTCATACTGAAGCTGCTTGTTTCTCATTTGGATCTGACATATTAAAAAGCATAATAATTAGTGGTTGACATTAGTAACTAACGTTAACTTTATGGTGTTCAATATGCATTCATTCATCCTTCAAATAACAAATATATTATGCTTCAGTGTAAAGGTTTTAGTAATATAAATGCTCCTTCAGTTTTCACATGGTATAAATGTGGGAAAGAAAAAAATGTGTTAAAAACTTTCTGTTTTCATTTCTTGAGTGTTAGATATATGTTTACTTCTTTTTAGGAGTGTTCACCATCAATTGTGTCAGGAACTTCAAAGAGAGAGAGAGGATCTAATTGTGCAGTCTTCATTACCAGCTAAAGAGCGCCACCTTGCTGCCGTTGCTAGTGCACTGTGGAGGCATTTCTTTTCATTTCTGAAGAGTCAGAGAATGACACACATTGTGCCTTTCTCCCAACTTGCAGATGCTGCTGCAGGTCAGCATTGCTCATTGCTCGTTGCTAATTACTTTCTCTTTTTGCAGACTTTTGTCAATATTTTCTTCTATATTCTTGGTGAAAATCTCTTGTTTTATAACAAACACTGTGACAAATGATGAAACAAATGGCATGGTTAAATTGAGTGTCTTTGGTTTATGTATTTAATGATTAAAAATTAAATGATTATTTATTAAAAACAAAAGGTCATTTTCAGATGTAAACATTGAATGTTCATAAACCTTTCTTATCCTCACAACTATTTGGAAAGTAAGTTGGTATCTGATTATATCTAGTTCAAGTAGTTTGCTTTCGTATTTTATGTGCAATTATCTAAATGTAGGCAATTTGTATAAAGACCAAAACAAAAAACAAATCAAAAAATACAACAAACAAACAGACCAAAAAACCCAACCAAACAAATAAACAAAAAAATGAAAGACCAGCCCTTCAACAGCAAGAAGATAAGCTCAGGATGGAATTGAGTGCTTAGAATGTTAGTGTTCTGACTTCCTCTAGATTTTAAATTGTAGCTTTTATTTATATTGACCTTTGATCCAAAGTTATATCCTTAGGCTCTCATGGGATCATGTATAACTTCAAGTTTTAAAAATACGGGTTTCCCGAGAAGAGGTCATTGTATTTTTCTTCAAAGAACTGTTATGCCCACAATATGTTAAATAGTTCTGGAGTAGACGAGGGGTTTGCATTGTTACTACATATGTGTAAATAGAGTTCATTTAAAGGCATCTTATGTTTTAAACGAACAGAAATTTAAAAAAAAAAATCCCTATGGTCTAAATCAGCATTTATTTTATTCTGGGATGAATGAAAAAAGGTGAGTTAAAAAGCGTATACCTAACAGAGTGAATGATAAGATATGGACAAGACGGTAATCTTGGAGCGGTTCAGACTTTATACAGAGTGCATAACACTTTCTACAAATATGGTGAGAAGAGTGTGGCAGGGTCATGTTTTCCAACTAGTGTGTCTGAGATAATACATATTGGTATTCCTTAAGTTGAAATTTGTTCTGTCATTTAGAATGCTAGGCCATCAACAAGCAGTGTTGCTTCAGTTGACTCAACACTGTCCTAGGTTCTAAAAGCAGGTGCTAAATAAATGCAAAGTCAAAGGCATATATTTCTGATTTGAAGTATACATAGGTTAAGAAAAAGTTATTTTTTTCATTTAAGAAAGATTTAATTACTTGCTTTTGTGTGTACTAGGGATATACCAGTGGAGGGACCATCATAAACAAAGATACCTTGTTCTCACAAAGGTTATGACCTATTAAGTGATGAGAGCAAGGATAATTAGTTGCTGTTGTTTCTGAGAGTCTTGTTTGATAGCCTAGGCTGGAACTTGTGATCCTGAAGACTCAGCTTCCTGAGTCTGGATTATAGATGAGTAAAATCACAGCCAACAAAACCAACAAAACGAGCATGGGACAGGACGTGCGACGTTATAGTTTTAAATAGAGTGTTCAGGGAGGCAAAGACGTGAAGGAGTGCGGTGAAAGAACTGTGTTTAGAGGACTAGACGTAGGTGGGGTAGGAAGGGTGAGAGGCGGACACGTGGTAAGAAGGGATGGAGGGCTGTGTTCTGCGTTTATCCAGTTATGCAGACCTCCACTTCTCCTTTGAGATTAGAAACTATTGGGTTTGTTTGTTTTCAAAAGAGGAAATGTAATCTTTGTGGCTGATGAGAGAAACAGAAGCAAAGAAGGAAGCAAGGCAGGTCGGGCATTATTCAAACAACTCAAACTAGCTTGGACTGAAGTTGTAGTGTAGATAGTCTGAAGTGGTCAGATTTAAAGGAAGAAGGTAAACCTGACAATATTTGCTAAGCAAATAAGGTAAGGTAATCAAAACAGTTCATGAAATGTGTCTAGAGTAACTAACTAGAAATTTGCTGACATAAGGGACCATTTTATGACAAAATTTTAGATCTCCAAAAATCTATACTCCACAGAATTGGAAAATCTAAATGAAATGGACAATTCTCTTGATAGATTCCACTTAACAATATTAAATCAAGATCAGGTAAACAATCTAAATAGACTATATAACCCCTAAGGAAATAGAAGCAGTCATTAAAAGTCTCCTAACTCCGAAAGCCCAGGTTATCAGTGCAGAATTCTAACAGACCTTCAAAAAAGAGCTAATAGCAATACTTCTCGAACTATTGCAAAAAATTGAAACAGAAGGAACATGCCAAACTCATTTTATGAGGCCAAAGTCACCCTGATACCTAAACCACCAAAGACCCAACAAAGAAAGAGAATTTGAGATCAATCTCTCTCATGAACATTAATGCAAAAATACGCAATAAAATACTTGCATGCACATGGCCCTGGGTTTAAACTGTCACATTCCAAGAAGAAAAAGGAAGGCACATGCCTTTAATCCCAGCACTCAGGAGGCAAAGGAAGGTGTTCGAGGCTGTGCTGGTCTATGGAGCTAGTGCCAGGATAGCTAGGGCTACACAAAGAAACCCTGTCTTGAAAAAACAAGCCCCCCCAACAAACAAACAAACAAACAAAAACAACAAAAAGGAAAAAGAAAGAAGAAAGTTAGTAGTGTATAATGTGTGTAAGAATGAACCATGCCATCAAACTACCTAAAGAGGGAAAAGAAGATATGAAAAAGAGAGACAGGAAAAAAAATATGCAATCAGTTGATTATAGATCTGTTACACACAAAGAATTGTTAGAGTTTGGGTCCTAGAAGAGCAGAGCTGCTGCGAAGCAAATTTATCAAAGTGGAGTCCTTAAAAATGAAACTGGCTGGGCCAGTGCCTCCCAGCACTCGGGAGGCAGAGGCAGGTGGATCTCTGTGTGCTCGAGGCCAGCCTGGTCTACAAAGTGAGTCCAGGACAGCCAGAGAAACCTTGTCTTGGGGCGGGGGGAGAAAAATTGTACAGAGGTTATAATTAGTATTGTCAAGTGCTTTAGGTAGCAACATGGGAGTCTTTAAGTGTAGGGAAGGATAGATCATTGGAATAGAGGAATTCCAAATAAATGAGATCATGGCAAAATCGCTGTTGGGGAGAATATGAGCCTAGGAAACTTCAGGGCATACAACAAAGAAGAGTTTGTTACTGGTATAGTTTGATGGTGTATATGAGATTCAAAGCTAGATATGTCAGGGAGGAAGAAGTGAGAATGATCTAGAAGTAATTATGTAGAGCAAGAAGTAAACCCACCCCATCTGTGCGTTTAGTAGTAAGAGGGGAAGGGAAGGGCGAATAGCCACAATTCGAGAGCTTCCTAGGAGTCATTGCTTCAGAACAGGTGATTTGTTAGCATAGGTATAGACTGAATTGATGGGTTTGTAGGAAAACATAAAATAATATGTGCTTAACATGATTAGGGCATACTAATGTCCACATTGTGGGTTCTGAACAAAGTAGGTGTTTGATCATAGGTCACTGTTGGATAGATCAGAATGGCCGGTCTCGGTGGTGGGTCGCAAGTAAATTAATCAAAGAATGGGTGCTGGAAACAGTTTTAACTGGGTGTTTGAATAGTAGAGTCATATTATAAAATTGACTGGCTTGAAGGACCCATGTCTGTAGTCATACTACTGAGCGCTTTCGGAGAACTTAATGGTGTTACAGACTTTAACAACATGAGCTTAGTTGTTTAGGCTCAAATTACATTTCTGGATATTATATTTTATTTGGGATTTTAAAAATTCTTGTAATTAGAGGTGAGGGGGAAGATTTGAAAATGTCTTACCTGAACTTTCTCTTTAAATCTAGATTTTACTTTGCTCGCAGTGGACATGCCAAACACAGCACCACCAGATCTTCAGCCTCAGCCACTTTTATCAATAATTCAGCTTTTTGGTTGGGATGATATCATCTGGTCTCAAGTAGTAGCAAAATACTTAAGTCATTTGCTACAAAATAGGTATGTACCCTTATTTGAGACATATTTCTTAGCCCACACACTGATAGATGTCTCTCTCTTCGCTTTTTTCTTTTTTCTTTCTTTCTTTCTTTTTTTTTTTTTCTTCTTTTTTTCCTCCCACTCCTCCCACTCAAGTGAGACAGGGTTTCTCTGTGTAGCCTTGGCTGCCCTGGACTTGCTTTGTAGACCAGGCTGGCCTCAAACTCATAGAGATCTACCTGCCTCTGCCTCCCTGAGCACTGGGATTACAGGTGTGTGTCACCATACACCCAGCACTGAAAGAGTTTTTTGAATGAAAACTAAACTTTGCTATGTATTCTCTTATTTGGTAGGCTGCATTTTAACAGTAGTAATAGCTGGAAGTATGAAAACTCAATGAAGTGGATTGATTTACACACACATAATATATGTGTATTTTATTGTTACAGTCCACACTCTCAATAAGCTTTCCTCATTATTTCAAAGTGACCTTTCTCTATTCCCTAGACAGAAAGAGCTGTAGAGGTACTATTGCTGAGTCAATAAAACACTTTTATATTATTTCAGATTTAGACTTAATGATAACTTTAAAAAGATTTGATTCTTGTGAGATCATGAATAAGGCACTTCACTTTAGTCATGTTGTTGTTGTTTAATCTGTCTACATCTCCTACCGTGTCATACAGAAGCTAGAGGAACAACCTCAGTAATATATAGAGATAAATATGTGAAAAAATAAGGTAAAGTTACTGTAGAAATAGTGTTGTACAATGTGGGAACTTCATAAAAGCATCAAGCTGGAAAGGATGAAATGCAGGCCTGTGAGACAAAGTACTTCTTATATCAGCTGCCAGTAAGTGTGCAGAGTGCTGTAGTGAGGCAGTTGTTTTCTAAGGAGGTTAATTAATCAGCATCATTAAGCATATGTTGTCTCAATGGGCTTTGATTTACAAAGTAAGAATTCAGCATCAGTTGAATGGCTTTTAGGATTTCTTCTAGTATGAGAATTCTCTAATAATGAATATTTATTTATTGCTTTTGAATCATTCAATTATATTAACATACATGGTCCTAGGTCTGAAAGTAGAAATCAGCTTTTGAACCTGAGCCCTTTTAACTGTAGAATTTTAAGTATACAACTTATTGGTTACTGTTCTTGATGACTGCACATATGTGTGGCTATATGGTGGTGTTATTACGAAACTTTACAGTGATAAAGTTTCCTATCTTTTGTAAACATGACAAATTATTTATAAAACTGCTGTTAAACTAGCAACACCATATTTGAGCATCTTTTGTTTTCAGGATTATTGGTAAGTTGGGCATACTTCCCCAAATGAGCTTGCCTCCTTTGGCAAAAGCCCCAACACTCTCACATTCACTTCAGTAACTGTACCTTGGCTCTTACATGCAGAGGTATAGGTAGTAGGGATGATGGGATCTTTTTCACACAAATATTGCTTTTGTCTCAAATATATTACCTGGGCCCTCTTAAAAAGTAGGCCCACAGCCGGGCATGGTGGCACACATTTGTAATCCTAGCACTCAGGGAGGCAGAGGCAGGTGAATCTTTGTGAGTTCGAGGCCAGTCTGGTCTACAAAGTGAGTCCAGGACAGCCAAGGCTACACAGAAACCCTTTCCCGAAGAAGAGAAAAAAGGAAAAAAAAAAAAAAATAGGCCCAATGGCCTAAAGAGCCTTTATACTTAGGTGATGTTCTCATAAAACTATCACCAGCAAAGCAGACTCGAACCTTTCAAGCTCTTTCCTTTCTCTTCTTAAACGATATTTAATACTTCATTTCTTGTGCTTTCCATGGGCATGAACTTTGGGCCAGGAGTTGCCTTCGTCTTCTGCATTTGTGTTTCCTCAGCATAGCACTGCTTATGGTAGGCCTTAGCCTTCAGATCCACCTTTTTAATTTTAATTTTTTAATTTTTGTCTTCTTTGAATGTTCAAGAGGCTCTCAATATCTCTCTCTCTCTCTCTCTCTCTCTCTCTCTCTCTCTCTCTCTCTCTCTCTCTCTCTCTCCCCGGAAATCCAGATGATAGCCATAACATTTCTGATATAATTCAACATATTTATTTTGAAACATGAGGTCCACTTTGGTGATGCAGGGTATAGCCTCTGGGGTGCAAAAAGGACTCTGTGTGTGTGTGTTTGTGTTGGCGTTCACATACGTATTTTTACATGTGTGTATTTATACCAGTATTTTTAAAATAATGTTTATTAGCAACAGTTGAAGAAACTGAAAGACAAAGTTGTTAATTAGCTCTAAGGAAGTTATATAAGTAATAAATGAGCAACTCGTGTTTCTGTGTTGTATTCCTTTTAATGAGAACTTCTATTTAAAGAGTTTTAAAACATCTTTAAAATTCTGATTTATGTGCATTTAAAAATGGTTTAAAGCCGGGAGTTAATTCTAACACTCAGGATGCAAAGTTGGGCAGATCTTTGAGTTTGAGGCCAGCCTGGTCTACATAGTAAGTTTCAGGGCAGCAAAACTACATAGTAAGACTTTATCTCAAAATTAATTGACTAATTACTTAAACACTGTCTTATGGGTTAGAGAGATAGCTTAGTGGATAAGGTATTTGTTGTACAAGAATGATGACTTAAGTTTTTGATTCCAAGTATCCAGGTAAAAGTGACCCTCCGTAACCCCAGTGCAGTGATATATAAGTAGGAGCATGCTGGCCATCCCAAAATGGCAAGCTCTAGGAAAGAGAACCTGTCTCAAAAAATCATGTGGGAAAGCTATGAAGGAAGATAGCCCAGCGAAAGAAAGCCTCTGGCTTCTATACATGCACATGTATCAAAACATAATGAGAAGAAAAATATTGTTTTGACTTTGCATAATGTTATGTTTAAGTTAAACTTATACCTGTCATTTTCTATCCCCAGCAGCTCCTCATAGGTTAGAAATTAGACTTAGCTATGTGTTTGGCTTAACTAAAAGGAGATTTATTTCCTAGAAGGTAGTATTTGGGGATTTTGAAAATGGTAATCTTTGATAATGAGTGCTTATGAAGTAAAGAAGAAAAGGATGGAAACCACGATTGGTCAGTCACGAGACATATGTAGAGATATGTTTGTCTTCAACAACTTTTTATCATTACCTCATCTGTTAGTTACTATTGATAATTCCTTTTTTTATTGTTTGAGTTTATTTCTGTTTACCTATAAGTTTATTATGTCTAGTTAGTTATACCTTACTGCTACTGTTCTATGCTTCCTAAATTTTTCTCTTGGCATAAGCGTTCAGATACACCACCAGTAGAAAAGGAAAATTAAAAATGAGAATATTAGAAATAAAAACAAAGATGTTTAACATCTTTTTGTGCACATCTGTAATATTCCTTTTCAGCATGCCTGAAGTACTGTGTTCATCTGAAGTCAATGATGCCAAGGGAATTGTTTGAATGTGTTTCTTTCCAAGCTCTGTTTCCTATGGGTCCCATTTCACGTTTGTTTTTAATGCTCCTCAATTTGTTGTTCCAGCACAGTATGTGAAGCACTTTCTCAGTCAAATTGTGTATCTTTCCAATCCTTAACCATAAGATCATGGATCCGTTGTGTTTTGCAAATGCACATTAAACACCCCTCTGAACCTGATTTGCTGATTGATATGAACTCTGAACAGACAGTGGGTAAGTGTCATAAGGAATATGGGGAGTATCTATGGAAAATTTTTGGTTTTCTGGATTAAATAAACTAATATTAAATATTTAAAATACATTCTTTTAAAAATATTTTATTAATTTATTCATATTACATCTCAATTGTTATCCCATCCGTTGTATTCTCCTATTCCTCCCTCCCTCCCGCTTTCCCCCTACTCTCCTCCCCTATGACTGTGCCTGAGGGGGACTTCCTCCCCCTGTATATGCTCATAGGGTATTAAGTCTCTTCTTGGTAGCTTGCTATCCTTCCTCTGAGTGCCACCAGGCCTCCCCATCCAGGGGACATGGTCAAATATGGGGTGCCAGAGTATGTGAGAAAGTCAGACCTCATTCTCCACTCAACTGTAAAGAATGTCCTGTCCATTGGTTAGATCTGGGTAGGTGTTCGAAGTTTACTGTACGTATTGTCCTTGGCTGGTGCCATAGTTTGAGCAGGACCCCTGGGCCCAGATCCGCCCATCATAATGTTCTTCTTATAGGTTTCTAGGACCCTCTGGATCCTTCTATTTCCCCATTCTCCCATGCTTCTCTCACCTAGAGTCCCAATAGGATGTCCTCCCCTCTGTCGTACTTTCCTGGTAAGTGAACACTTTCATGGGACATGCTCCTTGGGCTAGTGTCCAATTATAAGTGAGTATATACCATTTGACTCTTTCTGCTTCTGGGTTAACTCATTCATTATGATCATTTCTGGTTCAGTCTATTTGTTCACAAATTTTGGGAATTCCAGCTATTAAAATATATTCCTAATTAGCTAGAAATATACCTAAGATGTCTTTTGCAGTCTGTTTCCTTTTGTTGGTACTTTCTTGTTGCTATAACAGGCAAATATCCCTGCTAAAAAGCTAAGAGAATTAATTTCCTTAGAGCTAAGAACCAAAGCTTGCTCCTCAGGTGACAGGCTGCTTTTTTCCCTGAAGAAGCTGGATCACATAAAAAATATGAAGTACATACTTAGTACCCTAAAAAGAAGAATACTCGGCTAGGAATACATGGCCCATATTCATGAAATATTTTGTTTTTCTGTTTTACTGTTAATTCGCTTAATAATATTTGTGTATTTTAGAATTCTCATTTTTGGAACTCTCTGTTTTGTATGGAACATACTTTTTTTTTTAAGCTGTTATTTATAGTCTCTTGTAAATTTCACTCAGGCTGGCCTAGAAAAGGCTGTACTTTTTCTCTTATATGTAGTTTTTTTAACTCAATAACTTTTTGGGTTAGGATGATTATAAGTGTGAAAACCCTAATTCAGTTTTTAACTTTGTGAAAATTTGAGTTTTTATAACATACTTCAAAGCTGAAAGATGTATTCGTAGAATGTGGATGTATATATACTAGTATGTACAACCTATGTAAGATTTTAAATTTTACTGAATATTTATATAATAAGGATGATCAATATTTTATTTTAATAGAAAAAGAGTACATGGAACAGCTCGCTGAAATGACAAGATTACTATTTAAACTCTCAGAAGTAAAGGATATCTTCTCAAAGGCTCAGATTGAACATTTGCCCAGCCCAGAAGACCCCAAACAAGCACTTATTCAATTCCTTGAGGTATTTTTCATTTATTAGTATAATCCTCCAAATAAGTTACAATTATTTATTTTTTAAAAAACCTTGAAGTGTCTTTTATAAGTTATTCACAGTAAAGCAGATTTACTTTCCAGCATGTTGATATTAACAACATGAAAATATGAAATTAACTCTGAAAATAATTTTAACCAATAAGCTATTTCTATATTGCTAACTCAGTTAATTCCATTGATTTCCAGTAGTTAAAATACAGTAAATTCCAGTAAAGTTAAAATACATTTGTATGATATTAGAGATATCTATAAATCCTAGTGATAGTAAATAATAGAGTAGTAACATGCAGGTGTGAAATACATGTTTCTCTTAAGTATTTTATGTAGCTCTTAAGTGAGTCCTTACCAAATTTTTGGGTCAAAAAGGAGGTAGGAGGCAGACTTTCCACTAGCAGTTTGGTCTCCTCTAATTTAATCCAGAATAAATGAATTTTTCTTTTTATCAGTAAGTCAGTGATAGGTTTCTGCTAAATGCTAGTCTGCATTATTTAGGACTCCTAAGGAATTTGAAAAATGTAAAGTAGTCCTTGATCTAAGAGGAGCTTTACTGGTTTGAGAATTTAAGATAACACAAAGATTAAAACAACGATATAATATGTTAAATACGTAATGTCAGTCTGTAAGTAGATTCACCAGTAGGAGAAAATTAGAGTGTCTTGGTGTACAACATGTAGGATTCGTTCTGTGACGAGCGAGCATAAAGGTTTTTGTTTTGTTTTGTTTTGTTTGTTTTTTGTTTTTAAGTGAGTCTGATTTGACTAGATACCAGTTTGTGAAAATTAGCAAAGGTAATATAAATTATGGTACAAGTTTAAGAGGAATTGAAAGCCAAACACATTGCTCCTTAGGGAAGGTTTCAAAGTCTTCTAGTCCTCATGGGACACAGCATGCAGCCACTAGAACCAGTCACAGAAAAAGGATGAAGGGTACACGGGGAGAAATCTGGACGAGAACACACACAGAAAGAAAAGAAGGACAGAAGGAAGGAAGGGAGAGCAAAAAGCATCTATGAGAAAATTTCCAGTGAAATTACACAGGACATAGTTAATTCTGAAGCAACAATTTGTGGTAAAACATCAGATTTTAGCCACAGAAACTCTTTAGCACTCAGTGTCCCAGCTAGTTATGTACACTCCCTGTGTCTTACACTTTGTATTCCAGACTTGGAATGATAAGACTTGGAGAATCAAAGCAAGTGTCCAATATAAAACCTACGATTGCGTGGGAATTGCATTAAGTATTGTATTATTGTATCATGTGTTATGAGTCATTCTCCTAAGAGAGTCACAGTAAGAGTTCCTTCAAAACTCTAAAGCTCCAAACACCAGCTAAGGCCCCTTCTTAGAAGTGGGCCTTTTTAATAAAGTACCAATATTATGTTTAATGTGTTTTTTCTGCATGGAAATAATAGTATGATATGGTATATAAGTAGTTATCTTCTAGTTACTAAGAAATACATTATGGAGCTTGGAAGATGATTCATCAAATAAAAGCACCTGTTGTTCTCATAGGGTACCCAGGCTTCATTCCAAACACTCATATGGCAGCTAGCAGCCAGTTAACTAATTCTGGGAGAGCCACTCTTCTCTTTTGGCTTCTGTGGGCACTGCATACATTAAGTTTTTTTAAAAAGTGTATGTGTGTGTTTGTGTGTGCACATGTCTGTGTCCGTGTTTGTGTGTGTGCCTTGGTTAAGGTTTCTATTGCTGTGAAGAAACACCACGATCATGGCAACACTTAAAAAGAAAATCATTTAATTGGGGCTGGCTTACAGTGTGAGAAGTTTAGTTCATTATCATCATAGTGGAATCATGGTGGCACACAGCAGACATGGTGCTGGAGAAGGAGCTGAGAGTTGTACATCTGAACAGGCAGCAGAATGAGACTGAGCCACTGAGTGTCAGATTGGATTTCTGAGACCTCAAAGCCCAACCCTTGGTGATCCACCTTTAACAAGGCCACACCTTCTACAGCAGGGCCACACCTAAAGTGCCACTCCCTAGGAGTCTGTGGGGACCATTTTCTTTCAAACTACATAGGTTATATAGAAATACATATTGGTTTTGTTTTTGTTTTTGTTTTTGTTTTTTTTTTTTTTTAGTCTGGGGGGAATTAAAGTTAAACATACTTCTTGGGGTACCATGGTCAGTAATATCAAGTATGATCAGTAGGCTCCTCCCTCTCCCAATGTTCTCAACTTTAACACTGTACTGACGTTTGCACAGAATCTATAAAAGTGTTAGTATGAAGCAGTACCATGGCCTCAGATTATAATAATATCCACTAGAATTTATATTTTTGTGTGCTCACAGAAAAGTAAAGTTAGTTCATTGAAGAATAGCATTAATTAGGGAGTAAAATTGAAAAGTTCATCAAATTTCAACCCTTAAGCTCATTCTACAAATGAAAATGCAGAGTGCAAGTGGAGGGCTTCAGTGTGCCAAAGCAGTGCATTGTCTAAAGAGAGAGCCTGTGAGCACTTGAGTCAGAAGCTGAGCTGACTGCTTTTATCTTGAAAGAAAACTGACAAAATGTGATTATTCAGACTTGGGCATTTGGCAGACATTCTTTCTTTTTTTTAACCCCCCCCAGAAATGAATGAAGTAAGTAAGTCTATCACTTCAAAGAAAACAACTGACAGTATCTGTTGCTAATAATGCAGTTCAGGTTTTCAAGAGAATTAAAATTTGAGAAATTTATATAAGCCTTCACGAGCTGAGAGTTTCCTGATATTTAAAGACTTCTGTGAGAATGCGACAGTATCAATGTGTATCATTTTTTTCAGGATGGAAAAGCAATATCACTCATTAACATTAAAATTCCCAGGTGCATTTTAGCAAACATTTATGGGTAAAGGGCTCATTCAGAGTTACTGAGTTCTGTTTTAGTGATGTGGTTGTAGAGTCCTAGTTAGGTACTATTAACCTCCAAGAAATATCACTGTAATATTTTGGCATAATAGGAAGGAAAGCTTCTCAGTTATTTAAAACAGTTCTCAAAATACTTTTTCTAGCTATATGTATTTGTGAGGTTGGATTTTATTCACTCATTGTGCCCCTGCTAGCACCTTCTTCTTTCTCTTTGTATTTCATATGTGAGAAGTCTAGGTTCCTAATTAAACGTGACCTAAACAATAAAAAGGTTTTCAGGGTAATTTATGCCTAGTATGTGTACAAGGGAACCAAGATCAAAGTTTGTGGACTTCTGAAGAATGAAATATTTAAACAACACAAAGCTAAGTAGAAAAGAATTAATTAATATAATATATCTCTTCTCATTTGCCCACTTCCCTGGGTTTCTTTCCTTTTTTTTTTTCATTCCACATGACCTACTTCTGTTTAGCCTCTCGAGGCTGTGCTTCCTTTCTTCCCCCATCTTAACTGGACATCCTGGATGTCTTCTAGACATCTTTAATGTCAGCTATTCTTAACAGTGCTCTCAGAACTTGTCATCTTTCATTGTTTGCTCACATCTATACACAGTCAACCTTGAGACCATACATCTCCTTGCTTTTGTCCTCTGACTTACCTAGTAGGAGCTGGTAAGGAGGATCATATAACTATGGTGCTATTTATTGTGCTATTTATAGTTCTAAAGAAGGCCATTGAAGTCCTTTGTGAATTCCCAGAGTGATCTGAAAACACCTTAAATTTTCTAACCCATCATAATTATCTCTTAATTCTTTTTAAGCTTCTCAAAACCTGCTTGCCCTCGCATTCCTCACAAGTTTGTTGGGGTTTTTTGTTTTTGTTTTTATGTTTGTCTTTTCTTACTACTTCACCTTGCACTTCTGTTGACCACCACTTTGTTGTTCCATGTTTAGCCTCTCAACCATGTTTTTCTGCCCCCTCCACTAAGCACATTAAGCTTTATTAAGAATAAAGAATATTCTTTAAATTGTAAATTGTGTAGGGACATCATTTCATATCATAGAGCTGAATTAAGAGATTTTACTTGTAAAAATTTGGTAATGCTAGCAACTCTTTCCTATAGGAATGTGAAGATTTCCAGTCATATGTATTATGTTCCAACCTATGAAGAACGCTTTTTCTGGTTTCATGATTCTTGTATAACAGTTAGATGTTTCTCCTCTAATGATTTTGCTGAATCAGATGCTCTGTAAATAATTACTGATAAATTTATTTACTTATTTTTTATAAATTCTTCCTTTGACCTTTAATTATAAAAGGCAGGTAAGGTTTTTTGTTTGTTTGTTTTCAAAGACAGGATGTTTTTCATGTAGCCCTAGCTGTCCTGGAACTCACTCTGTAGACCAGGGTGGCCTTGAATTCAGAGATCCTCCTGTCTTCTGCATCACCACTGCCTGACTTTCAGTTAAGTTTTAGTTGTTGTGAATCTTTATTGGAAATTTAAGAATGAAAGCCTAAGTATAAGATACACGTGTAATAAGAAAAAGAATTAGTTTTCAATGTCTATATTGTACAAGACTTGGAATGTTAAATCATGTTTTCCTTTGTAGGCTGTTGGTGAGACTTACAGGACTCTGCAGACATTTTCTGATAAATCGGCCATGGTCACAAAGTCTTTAGAATATCTTGGTGAAGTATTGAAATACATAAAGCCTTATTTGGGGAAAAAAGTTTCCAGTGCAGGGCTGCAGCTGACTTACAGGATAATGGGTATGTATTTCTGACATGTTTTTGTTAGAAACATTTCCTTAACTCATGCCAATCAGGTCCAAGTAGAAAGAAATATGTAGGCCAAATCATTTGGGCAGGCATGAGAAACATGAAATACAGTAGTTTGTTTCCAATAACGTATGCCGGCCCTCATTATTTGTTGTCCTTTTGTTGATACTGATATTAACTGTGGTCATTACAATATATGTTCAAGCTAACTGCTGCTAATTGTCCATTTTAATTACATTGTGAATATCCAAACCACTAAAATGAACTGTCTGTTAATGTTTACGTTCTACATTTGGCTAGAAGTTAAAACACCAGGAAGTCATCATGTTTCTTCATTGTTTGTGGTCTCTGCATGAAGGATGTCCAGAAGGGACATAGTATACTACCAATGATTAGTCTTCAAATTGTACTCCTCACAAACTTTTTGTCTTTTCAAAAATAAATCTTTTTGTGCTTGTTCTGTAACTATAGGGTTCATGGGTTTGTTTGTTTGTTTTTTTGTTTTTAGCAAGTCCACAATTTGAATGTCTTCATTGATTAAAACCATGTTGTTAACCAGAAATAGGAACTGAATAAAAGGAAATAAGAAACATTTCCTTAGAAGTTTTATATAGAATTTAAGATTTGCACTTTTTTTATTTCTCTGTGGCCAGAACCTTACATCTATTCCCTTTAATCTTGTGAATGTATAAATAAACCTTATTTGGGCTGTCTGAAATCTTTTATCTTTGTTGTGAAAGATAAAAGAAAATATGAGGCTGTGGAAACGTGGATAATGTAGAAGGTACTGAAAGCAATGCTTGCAATTCAGATTTCTCAGTTTTACCAAAAAAGCTAGTGGAGATAGATTTATAAATTCAACAGAACGACCTACATTATTATTTTAGCAACTCAAGCTTATGATTTATTAGTCTTTATGAAAGTTTTCTGACATTACCAGATTTAGTTTTTTCCAAGGTAAGTGGATGATTACAGAGTATGTCTTTACATTACAGTGTACATGATAGATGTGTCAAGAATCACAATCCCGGGTGGATTGATCATTTGTGGATTTTTGTGCTTATGAAAAACTGAGGGCTTTTTGCTGTTGTTGTTTTGCCTTGAGCTTTTTTTTCTTTTTACACACATGTAGGTCTTGATTCTTTCCATTTGTCTAAATCTCAAATGGTGGGAATTGATTATACGGCTAATAAATTGCTCATTTATTCATTAGACATTAGAATGAGTAACTTGCTGTTTCTTTATATAAAACACTTAGAACAGAATGGAGAAAGAGCAAGACTATAGGCTTGAGAGTTGTAGCTTAGCTTAGTGTGTCAGTGTTGGGATATCATAGCCATGGGAGGGGTAGAAGCACTGAAAGTGGCTTATAGGTGTGCCAGTTCCTAACTCAGGATACCTCTGCTGCCCCTTTACAAGGCTGCTGGTGCAAGGCACTAAAACGGCTTTCCAAGATAACGAGACTATCTGGGATCCTAATAATAGTTCAGTAATTTTGAAAAAAAAAAAAGGAATTATTAGATCAGTAGTCCCCTCGATTCCTTTTATAGTGTCTTTCTGAGGTTGGGGTAGACTGGAGAATTTTACTTTGGGTTTGGTTTAGTCTTCTCTTTTTTTTTATATCATATTTTTCTGTTTCTGTGCACTTCATTTCACTTTCCCTGTGCCTTTTGTTTATTGTTAATTCCCTTGGTTGAAATTTTACTGATGACTCTTTTAATAAAGAGTGAAATGGATGCCTTAAGGTAAGTCTTTTCACTCCTGGTATATGTTTCTTCCTGCTATCTGTTTTAACCTATTTCTGTGATGAAATAAACTTTGTACATAGAGTAAGAAAATATTCTGATTAGGATATAATTGTAACTGAAGATACTTCTTTTCCTATTAGGAATTCTTGTTAAGTCATGGGCACAAATCTTTGCCACCTCTAAAGCACAGAAATTGCTCTTTCGGATAATAGATTGTTTACTGCTGCCGCATATGGTGTTACAGCAAGACAAGGAGTTGCCTGCACCCATGCTGACTGCAATTCAGAGGAGTCTTCCTCTCTATCTCCAGGTATGCCCAGTGTGCAAACTCCCTCAAAGCACAGTTTGAAATACAGATATAAAAGCCAGACATTGTAATCCCAAAAGTACATGTCCCAGTACTACTTTTGCCTACTGGATGTCCCACATATTTCCTGCCACAGCCATAGTTATTTTTTTTTAAATTGACAAGTATTGAAGCCATATAATACACGTGATTCCTTTTACATTTGTCTTAAACAAAGCTGAAAGAGGCAAATTTTCAAGAAGCATGAAGTGGGAAAGAAGGCGAGGACCTCAAAAGTTTTCAGAAACTCACTCAGTATTTTCCTTGCAGACCTTAGTTCTGTGGTAGCCAGACTAGGGTAACAGAGACAGAATAGGCAGCACCACAGAGAACACTGGGTGTGAAGGGCAGGATGCCTAGGAGTCAGAGGGCTGTTCCTGTCAGAGTGAGTCTTAGGATTTCAGTTGCTGCAACAAGAAACACCATGACCAAAAAGGAAGTTAGGTAGGAAAGGGTTTATTTAGTTTACACTTCCATACTGTTGTTTATCACCAAAGGAAGTCAGGACAGGCATTCAAGCAGGGCAAGGTCCTGGAGGAAGGAGACGATGTGCACAGAGGCCATGGAGGGATGCTGCTTAGTTTATTCATGCCTTGTTCAGCCTGTTTTCTTATAGAACCCAGGACTGCCACCGTATGGATGGAACCATGCAAAATGGGTTGGGGCTTTCCCCATCAATCACTAATTAAGAAAATGCCTTACCACTGGAACTCATGGAGGCATTTTCTCTACTGAGGCTCCTTCCTCTCTGATGAACTCTAGCTTTTGTCAAGTTTACACACAAAATTAGTCAGTATAACTGACCTGACCCCTTGTCAACATAACACATGAACACATCACTATTAAGCCAGAGCCCTTCCTTTCTTATTTATTCCCAAGATCTCACATTAAAAACATAAATAACTTTAAAAGTCTTTATAAAATTCTGTCCCTTTAAAATAGCCAATCTTTTTTAAAAATCCAAAGTCTTTTACAATTCAAAGTCCCTCAACTGTGGGCTCCAGTGAAATATTTATTACTTCAAGAGGGAAAAATTAAGGCACAGTTGCTATCAAATCAAAACAAAATCAAACTCCATCTGTTAGTGTCTGAATCCACTCATGATCTTCTGTAACCTCCAAAGGGTTTGGGTCACTTCTTCAGCTCTGCCCTGTGCAGTACACACAGCTTGTCCTCTGGGCTCCTGCTGGCTCTACTGCACTGCTGTTGGTGTTCTTGGTGATCATCCTATGCTTACTGGAATCTCCAAAATGCTGGGGTCTTCTGCTGCACCTGGGCTGCAATTTCACTAATAACCTCTCATAGGCTCTCTTCATAGTGCCAAGCCTCAACTTCTTTGCATGACCCCTTCAGTCCTGAGCCTTCAGCTGCCACTAAGGCTGCACCTTCACTGATGGCTTTTCCTGGTCTCACACAGTGCCAAGCCTCAGCTACTCTCCATGACCCCTTCATGCCTTCATAACCTACTGCTGTTACCTGCATGTCTCTTACATATTACCAAGTCTGGGTGCCAGCCCTAGGTATACAACCTTGGCTGCCTCTGGAATACAGTGTCTCGGTCCTCTCAAGAAACACTTCCCAGAAGAGATCATCATGACCGAGGTGATGATGATCTCTTCTTACTACTAATTTCTTAGCTTCAGCTAACCAGCATCAATTGTCCTAGTAATACGTTTTACTACAGCAGTGCTGGTCTCTTGTTGAGGATCTTAACTCAAAAGAGCAATTGACCCTAATAGACTTTTTAAATTTCCCTCTGAAATGTCAAAAGCCAGGCCTCCATCTTCTGCACTGCTCTCAACATTCTTATCTTCCAAGCTTCTAAAGAACATACATCCCTGCCCGCCCCAGTGACTCAGGGCTGTAATCCCCGCACCTGGGGAGGCAGAGGCAGGTGGATTTCTGTGAGTTCAGGCCAGCCAAGGCTATACAGAGAAACTCTGTCTTGAAACAAACAAAAAAATCCAACTGAGCTCTCAGTACTCAACTGGCTTTTCTAGCCCAATATTTTCTTTTTTTTTTTTTCTTTTTTTAAAAAAAATATTTATTTGTTATTATGTATACATTTATACCTGCAGGCCAGAAGAAGGCATTAGATAACATTATAAATGGTTGTGAGCCACCATGTGTTTTTCTAGGAATTGAACTCAGGACCTCTGCAGGAACAGTTAGTGTCCTTAACCTCTGAACCATCTCTCTAGCCCTAGCCCAGTATTTCAAAGTCCTTTCACAATCTCCTCCTCCCCAAACAAATAAAAAAAACAGTCAGTTCTATCACAGCCTTGCCCCACAATTTTGGTACCAGCTTGTCTTAGGGTTTCTGTTTCTGTAATGAACACCATGACCAAAAGCTAGTAGGGGAGAAAAGGGATTATTTTGTCTTAAACTTTTCATACCACTTTTCCTCAAGTAAGGAAGTCAGGATAAGAACTCAAAGAGGGCAGGATCCTGGATGCAGGAGCTCTGCTACAAAGGCAATGGAAGGTTGCTGCTTATTGGCTTGCTCTACCTGGCTTGCTCAGCCTGCTTTCCTTTACAACTCAGGACTACCCTCCCAGGAATGGAAGCACTCAATATGGGCTGGGTCCTCCCCCATCAATCACTGATTAAGAAAACGTCTTACAGCTGGATCTCCTGGAGGCATTTCCTCAGCTGAGGCTCCTTCCTCTCTGAGGACTCTAGCTTGCGTCAAGTTGACACACAGAACCAGCCAGTACAGTGATCTAGACAAGGGCAAGACTTTAAGAAAAAAATCTAGCATACTGGGGAAAATGATTCTTTTCTGTTTGGAAATTCATAAAGGAAGAGACATACAATGGAAAGCTTTATATTCAATGTCAAAAATTAGGACTTTATCTCATACATAGGAAGTATTAGTAGATTTTGGGCAAAGAAATGGGAGTTCTGCTTGAATTTGAGAAAAATGATTCTAGTGTGGGAGTTAGATTTAAGACCCAGGAATTAGAGTATTGAAATACTAGAAGGCACTGAGATTAGAACCTGTGTAGATGTTAGAAACTCTGATGAGCTCTCATTAAAAGTACGTGCTAAGGGTTGGAGAGTTGGCTCAGGGGTAAGAGCACTTTTTATTGTTGCAGATTACCTGGGTTTGATTCCCAGCTCTCACATGGAGGCTCACCACCTCCTCAAGTACCAGCACATGTGGTGCACAGACACACAAAAGCAGAACACTCAAATACATAAAATAATAAAATTACATCTTTAAAAAAAATTTAAAGTACATGCAAAGTGGTAGAGAAACAGGAATGAATGCTTCCTAGATAGACTAGTAGAGTCTAGAAGGTGGTGGTGGTAACTAAATTGGGGGATTCTAGAAAAGCAGCCATGAAGATAATTGGGTTTTTGTTTGTTGGTTAGTTTTTTTGTTTTTGTTCTTGTTTTGTACTAGATACAGTGACACATACTGGTAATGCCAGGACCTATGAGTTCTGGGCCAGGCTGGAACATAGAGAAAAAGCTGGCATTTTAGCAGCTTTAGTGTGAATTGACATAGAATGTGTAAATAATGATGTCTCATGGGCAGTCTGAAATACTGATCTATTTTATTAGTCTGCTATATGCTAGTGAAAATTAGACCTTTCTAAATTTGAAGTTTCCCAAAGAAGCCGAGGTAGACAGGGTCAGATCTTTAATTAGTTGATGCGCACTCTCTTCCATGTTGGATTTGTTTATGTGTTTGTTTTGAGATTCTTGAGAAGTTTTAAGCCGACTAGGTAATGTGTAAGTTTAGTGTGCCATGAAGCAGAAGGACAAAGAGCAGGAACAGAGCGAGGTCTGGTAGTCAGTTGCATGAAGAAACAGATAGGTGTGTGCAACAGATGTGAGTACCAGGAAAGTCTGGAGGCTTGTTCTGTGTGCTCCTCTTAAACTGAATTTACTTGTGAGAATTTGTAAAAGTTGGTTAAGTAGTAAGTTGAGACTTTTGTTGAATTATCCACTTGACAGAACTATCAGGAAACTGCATCTTTAATTTTTAAAAGTCCTCTGCTCTCTCTGAGTCTGTCTTCCACCTCACTGTGCCTGTTCCTTTAAGAGACTGAGTGGGTGGGCTCTACTGTTTATTGTTTTAGTTGTGTTCTTGCCAGTATTTCAACAGCTCTACACTAATTTTTACTACAGATGAATGTCTAGAGTTTATTCCTGGATAAGCATCCAATTATGGCTACAGTGGAATTCTAACAAACATACAGAAAGATATTTCTTCTTCTGAGAGAAAGAGTTTAATCATTTCTAAGTATTAAATACTGTTATATGAGAGTATTTGCTAACTTTCATGCATATGGAAGGGCTTACATCAACACACGTGCAGCACGACACTGTGAAGTCTTGTGACTTCTATTAAGCTCTTAATTTCTCTGAGCCTCAGTTTTCTAGACTGAAGGATGGAAATGTAATATTAACTCATTTGTTTTAGAAATTGAAATGACTAATAAATATAAACTACTTGGCACAGTATCACATAGAAAAACTTCTAAGGACATGTCTAGTCTCAGTCCAAACACCCACATCCCTCTCCCATTCTTAAAAAATTACTCCATTTCATTTCATGACCAATTTTTTTTCTTTTTTTTTAAAAGCACAAATGTTATGTTATTAACCAAAATGGCTGAGTGATAACTCCCTTTCTCCTCTCTGTGCATCTGTGGGGTGGGCTTTTTCGCCTTTTTAATCTTTTTGTTTGATGACAAACTGAGCTTTAAATACTGTTAAGAAAAACAAAAACAAAAGACTGATGACACATGTGTATGTGCCTTTTAAAAAACTACTCTAATTTATTGGAGTTTCTTATATCTCTTTCTCCCTTCTCCCTAATCCCAACACCTCAACACCAGGTAGGAGAGAAAGGTTAGTGGTGAGAGGGGGTGGAGTTTTCCTTAGTTACTTCTTGCTGGTTAGGGTCATTGGGTTCCTTGGGGCAAGTCCAATCTTCGATTCAGGATCTCTCTAACTTTTTTCCCCCATCAAACTGCATCAGTAGCAACCAGGAGCAGCACAGGGGAGCACCAGCATTTTCTTTTTTCCCTTCTCTCTCTCTTTCCCTCTCCCTCTCCCTCCCTCCCTCCCTCCCTCCCTCCCTCCTTCCCTCCTTCCCTCCCTCCCTCCCTCCTTCCCTCCTTCCCTCCTTCCTCGCATTTATTCCTTCTCAGAGTCCCCAGAATTAAACTATCTGCAGCAGAGCCACAAGAGACAAATAGTTTGCTGCTGTGGACAATCTGAATCAGTCCCATATCCCACACCTGGGATTAAAAGAAAGACAGGTTTATTTAACAGAGTTCTTAAATACACCAAAACTTTCAACTCCATACATGTATTTTACAACTCAGTAATGATATGGGTATGTAGTTGATGATCATGGTAGTCAAGTATTTTGTGCAGGAGGAAGAGAGGAAGAAACACATTCTCCTTCTCTTCCTGACTACTTACCTTACTTCTTTTGGTCACGCCACTAACACATACATACTTGGTTAGATTCCACAGCCATTGGTACTATCCAGAGTCAGCTCAAGAAGGGTCATGTGTGTCTTACCAGTTCTTGATAGCAGAAGTCCTGTTTGATGGTGACAAGGCACACTCTTTATCATGAATGTTAATGCTGGAGAACATACTAGTAGATTCCTAAACACTATTTGAAATTTTATCTTTTAGCATTTCTCTTTTTTCTTATTTTTTTTTTCATTCTATAGGGCATATGTATTGTATGCTGTCAGTCTCAAAATTCAAATGCCTACTTGAATCAATTGCTAAGGAATGTCATTGAGCAGTATATGGGGCGGTTTCTCCCGGCCTCACCCTGTATTTCCGATCTTGGACAACATCCTGTTCTGTTGGCCCTGAGAAGCCTTGCCTCTGTTCCAGTGATGATAACTCTAAGAAAGCACATCGTCCATGCCATAAGGTACATATAATTATTATAAAGAAGTATATGTAGAAGTTATTAATATCAAAAAGTAATTCAGAGTTATATCAAAAATATTGTCTCAGTATTGTGGTAGCTTAGAAACAACATTTTCCCCAGGAAGCATTAAGAATTTGTTGCATCGGGTAGGAAGAAAATGTAATTATATCTTAATTTCCATAAAGATATGTTTAAGTGTTAGTTTCTTATTACTGTCAAGTATTATTGCACAGTATGGCTATAATAACTATTTGCTCATTTTCCTACTGAAGAGACCTCTCTCTTTTCCTAAATTTATTATATTATTTCTAGGAATAACACATAAAGTTAACATAGCATTTATACAAAGTTTCTTTGTGAACATATATTACTATTTCTCTGGGATGAATGGTAGGAGAGTGACTGTTGGTCACTGAGACAGCTACATAATTGAAGAGTCTACCAGAGTGTTGTTAAAATTCTATTTGCTTTTAAAATCATGTCAGTTTTATTATATGTGTGTTACTTTCCTTATATACATCCCTAAAAACACAATTTTTATGGCCTGGAGAAATGACTCAGTGGTTAAGAGCACTGACTGCTCTTCCATAGAACCCAGGTTCAATTTCCGGCACCCATATGGCAGCTCAGAGCTGTCTGTAACTCCAGTTCCAGGGGATCTAACACAGCACACATGAGATAAAATTTTTTAAAAGGAAAAGGAAAAAGTTGCTTTTAAAAGAGATGTATTTTTATGGTCTTCATCACAATAGACATTGTATTGTATACTATATAATATGTAACAATTAGTTTATGAAAGATAATGGAAAATGTGAATGCTGATAAGTAATATGAAGTCTCGTGTTATTCGTATATTGTTTATCTTAGTTCTTTTATTTCCTGTCTTGTATTAACACTTTCTGTAAAATACCTGCTATCAAGGATAGGTCAACTCCCCTGTCCCTGAGCATCCTGAGCACAGGTTCTCTATAGAGAACCAATGCTAATGTTGGCACAGTGAGCTCACCAATAAAGCTCAGTGTGGACCTAGCTGTCACTTCTCACCAAAGCTCTTTTAGCTCAACCACAGAAAGATCAGCTTAACAGCCACAGACTAATCTGAGTCCTGACTGTTACCACTCTTCATGTAGGTCACTTGAGTGTGTCTCTAAGGTTGATTATGTGGGGTATCTTCCACTTTGGGGTGTTTCAACAAATACATATTGAAGGCATGATTTTTTCCCTCCTTGTAGGCTAGGCCTTCTTCTATACTGTCACTTGTAGAATATCAGATATAGCAGTTTAGTGTTCCGCACTTGTTGGCATCAGACCATAAAACCTTGTTTTGTATGAAAAATAGTGAAATGGAGCACATTAAAAAATATATATTGCTACACAGGTATTCTCCAACTCCTCAGCACTGAACAGCGACAAACGTGGACTTTCTTGGCAGTTACCAAAACATAAGCCCATCTCTCTTCATTCTTACTCTTAGTGGTTGGCTGATGTAGTATGGGATTCCCAGCTGCATAACCTAAGGTGCTGGTGTAGAAAGCCAGACTCCCCATTAGAAATGATGTTCTGAAGAAAACATGATTTTGCAGTGATGGAAAATAAACATAAGCCAGATCATTTTGGGTTATATTTTACATTCAAAGAAAGGATTTATCATATCTGCTAGATAAAATCACTTCAGTTGTCTTACAAATACAATTATCTACTACTTAGAAGGTATAGGAAGAATAATTCTAGAATATGGGCATTATTTGGGAGCATATTTTCTTGATTTTGGATCCTTGAAGTGATGAGAAAGGTACAGTGCCATCAAACTTAACTCAGGCGTAGGACTCATAGATGTGTCATTCCACTTGAAATAATGCAGGCGTGGGAGTGGTTTAGTAACATTCAGTCCTTCACCTTCAGTTCATGTTTAATCAAATTTAATTTCTTAAAGACATTTATTTATTTTCTATCACATATGTATGAATGTTTCACGTGCATGTATGGAATTGCACACCACATGCATGCCTGGAGCCTATAGACGCTAAAAGAAGGCATCAGATCCTTAGAACTAGAATTTTGAGTGGTTGTGAGCTGTGTTCTGTGGGCACCCGGAACAAAACTCAGCTCCTTACAACAGCAACAGGTGCTCTTACCTTTTGAGCCATGTCTCCACACTGAACTTCTTAAGTTTGTTTCTGTTTGTTTCTCTGTTCTTGTCTTGTCTTTTAACTAACTTTAACCATAACATTAGAAGATTCGGTAATAGAAATTATCTTTCCTTTGTCTTCATGCAGTATCTAACATTATGATACTATTTTTTATACTGTGGTAATGTAGATTATTGGTATCTAGTGTTGATAATTTTCTGTGTTTAAATGCTATCACTTTGTTCTCTCTGTCTTTCTCTCTGTCTCTGTCTCTCTCTCTCTCTCTCTCTCTGTGTGTGTGTGTGTGTGTGTGTGTAGGGGGCTTTCCATCATGAGAGCGCTAGACGATAATCTTCTAGGTCATTCTTTTGGCGTCATCTTTATTGTCCCACTGGCTTAGATTTCCCAGAAGGCTGGCTTGGTGGTCAATCCCTAAGATTAGCCTTGCGGTCCCTCTGTAGTGTTGATATTACAAGTACAAGCAACCATGCCTGGGTTTTTAATGTATGTTTTGGGAATTGAACTCAGGCCCTTATGACTACAAGGCTAGTAAGTACTTCACTGACTGAATCATTTCTCCAGATTTTCTTGATGATCTGATGTAAATACAGAATTCTATTCCTCTTATATCCCTAGAGTCATGTTACTTGGGCTGGAAGCTTTGTAGTCTTTGTTCATTTCACATTTTCCTTTTCTTTTTTTATTCAGATTACAACTCAGTTGTTCTCCCATTATTCGTATCCTCCCATTCCTCCTACCCTCCCACCCCCACCTTGTTACTCTCCCTTAGGTTCATGCCTGAGGGGGATCTCCTCCCCCACTTCATGGTCACAGGCTATCAAGTCTCATCTTGGTAGTCTGCCTATTCTTTCTTTGAGTGCCACCAGGGCTCCCCACCAAGGGGAGGTAGTCAAATATGGGCCACCAGAGTTCATTTCACAGTCAGTCCCTGCTCTCCACATAACTGTGGAGGATGTCCTGTCCATTGGCTAGATCAGAGTAGGGGTTCGGTGTTTACTACTTGTATTGTCCTTGGTTAGTGCAATAGTTTGAACCGACACCCCTGGGCCCTGATCCACCCGTTACGATGTTCCTCTTGTAGGTTTCTAAGATCCGCTGGATCCTTCTATTTTTCCATCTCCTATATTTCTTACCTAGAGTCCCAGTAGGATGTCCTCACATCTGTCTCAATCTCCTGGTAAGTGAAGACAAGACATTCATGGGACATGCCTTTTGGGCTCGTATCCAATTATAAGTGAGTATATACCATGTGAGTCTTTTTGTCTCTGGGTTAACTCACTCAGTATGATCATTTCTAACTTCCTCCACTTGTCCACATTGTTTTTTATAGCTGAGTAGTATTCCATAGTGTAAATGTACCACAGTTTCTTTGCCCATTCTTCAACTGAGGGACACTTAGGCTGTTTCCAGATTCTGGCTATTATGAATAAGGCTGCTATGAACATGGTTGAACATATGTCCCTGTTGTGTGGTAGAGCATTGGTATATTCTAAATCCATACAAGAAATACGGCTCAGAACTAAACAGAATTCTCAACAGAGGAATATCAAATGGCTGAGAAACAACTAAAGAAATGTTCAACATCTTCAAGTCATCCAACAAATACAAATCAAAACAACTCTGAGATTCCATCTTACACCCATCAGAATGGCTAAGATCAAAAATTCAAGCGACACCACATGCTGGCGAGGATGTGGGGAGAGAGGAACACTCCTTCATTGCTGGTGGGAATGCAAACTAGTACAGCCACTTTGGAAATCTATCTGATGCTTTCTCAGAAAACTGGAAATAGGGCTTCCTCACGACCCAGCTATTCCACCTATTTCACATTTTTCTTATCATATTATACTATGGCTGTCATTGTATCTAGTCTTCCTTCTAAAAAGAGTGCACTCTTCCCTCTTTTTTCTTTTTCTTTTTCATATAGGTTCTCAGTGTCACCCTGCTTGGCCTGGAACTCAGAAAGAGTCACTAGTTTCTGCCTTCGTATTACGTAGGATTAAAGGTGTGCAACACCAAGCACAGCCAGATTACTTTTCACATGTCTCTCCCCCACAAACCTTCATTGTCTCCTTTTTGTTGTGTATTGTAATGTACTTTAGCTACCCAAAGAGTGTCACTTTTCTGTTAATAGTGTCCCTGTCCTACACATACCACACTGACCATGGTTTCATTATTGCTATTGAAAATGCTTTATACTTCCCTACATTAAAGCTTTGTCCTTCCAGCCTCTTCATTGAAATACCATCCCTCTGTGCTTGGTCTTCCCTTGTAAAGCTGCACCTAATACCACAGGGTAGCACATGTATGACCCAATTTTCAGGTTCAGAATAGTTTTGCTCAGTTGGATCTGGATTCCAGCAAGATTATAGTAATCTGTTAGGGTGTTTGAGGCATTGTCTGCTTTTAATATAAGCTCCGTAACAGATAAGGAGATGAATTCAAATCCCTAACATCAAGTTAAGCCTCTCGTTTAGTATCCCAACTGTATTCTCAGCTTTCTCTCTACTTCATGTCTAGCTAAGGATGGTTTTTATTCTCCTTTCTTTGATAGGTTCCACTTGACTAGAAATGTGTATGGGTATTTGTTTTGTTATCAGTATTCAGTAGAAATAGAGGTAGACTGCTATGGCTCCTCTGTTCTGTACTTTCCTAATATGTGATCCATTTGAGTTAGTCCTTTCTCAGAACTCCTGATGAGTGAGTTCTGCTTATGGTTGTCAAAGCACCATTTGCATATACTAAAAGTGCCTTTTTTTTTTTTTTTGGTCACATCTAACTTTTCCACTAGATAATGAGTCTTGCGTTTCATATTTTTCACTTAATTGTATATGCTTACTTTTAATTTGTTCCTGGTATCTAGTGTATGCCAAATAAATGTTTATTTGGGACATTAGCAATTCAGCAGTGCACAGAACAAAACAAACACACTACCTCAGATAGTGGTTATATCTAGGATGTAAAGTTGGTAGGAGTCACTTTGTATGTGGAACAAGAGTAGTTCTGAAATGTAGTTCCTTGAATGAGTTTATAAGCCCTACTGAGTTCTGTGTCTCCTTATTAGTATTAGTTTTCAGACATATATGTGCGTCTAGTTTCGACTGAGTAATATTTCAGGTTGGGAATGTACCTAAGTGGTAGGGAGCTTGCCTACCATGTATAAGGTTCATCAGCACCACCAAAATTAAAATATGATGTATCTGGGGTGGGGTAAGTAATGATTGGCCAATTTTCATATTATCTAGATTTTTAAAAATAAACTCAACAGTTTTCACACTTACTCATTTACTGAGCAGTGACCAGGATTAATTTTAAGACGTTATGTGGGAAGATGAGTCAAGAGGGTTGTTATCATTACAATCTCTTTTGAATTTTAATGTCAGAATTTATTGTACCCTAGGAGGTACTATTCAATCTGAAGTTAGTTCTCTAAATTTCCTACTGGAAGAAAGATAAAGCTGGAAGCTTATTCCTAGCATAGTTCTTTATATATTTAGAAATATAAGATCCCTCCTAAATTCTAAATAAATAAATGTGAGGGGAGATTTATTTATGCAAATTTGACATTAGAGGAAATGTTGATTCCTGGCAAAACTGATAAGGGATATGAGATATCCATGGGAAAGGGAAAAAACAAGTTAACAATTAGGTTAGCTAAGTTCATTTTATAACCAAGTTGCTGTAAATTTTGTTTATGTCTGTACTTGATTTTAGAGCACACAGTATACCAAAATGGTCTTTAAAGTTACCATGATAAAATATACATTCATTTTTAAAAGTATACTTTATTTAGGAAATAATTTTTCAGTATCTTTAATATTCATAGTATTTGATTCTGTTCAGTTGAAATAGAAGAAAGATAAAATAAAATTTGCTTCTTTTCAGGAAATCCTATTTTGAGTTTAAAGGGTCCTCACCCCCTCCTCGCTTAGCATCCGTATTGGCCTTTATCCTCCAGCTCTTCAAGGACACCAGCATGAGTGCTTGTGACATTGAACTACTCCTTCCTGGCATCATAAAATGTTTGGTGTTGGTCAATGAACCCCAAGGTTAGTTTGCTCAGCCTTGATTTTGTCAGCATTATCTGTGTGCATGTTAAGCAACTATTCTTCCCCATGGATTAAATTGATAGCTGTAGAAGGTACAGGGTTAATTTCTATCCCCTACTGTGTATCATGGCTAAAGAACCAAATACTATACAATAGCTGGGATGAGGTAGGGAAAATGATGAAATACTGACACATTTTAGCCTATTAGTTTAGAGTCGTTCCCCCTACTCCCTTCTTTTTCCTTTGGTGGGGCTTTTTAGCTATAAATAAATAAATAAATAAATAAATAAATAAATAAATAAATAAGGCTTATTATAATACCACATGAGACTTGGCAATTATCAGTTGTTGGGAGGTCAGTCTCTTCTCTTTGGTTTCCTGCTAGGATATTCAAGCTACGTGGGACAAAACTGGGATGCTCCTTTGATTCTACTCCATTTCCTGTTAGTCTTATCAGCCTTACTTTGAGTGTGATCTCTAGTCCTCCCTGTAAGATGCTTTTATTAAGCTTAGTGGGAATGCAGAACAGGAGTTATAGTTTGTCCTGATGAGCAGCAGGTTTTCTTCCTTGTTTTTGTGCAGAGGGGTGTGTATGTGTGTTAGTCTGAGTCAGGGAAGAGTTAATTGTTACATTTCTGTGTTTTACTGCCACTGGCAGGACAGGCCGTCTGGTGTCCCCAGAGAGAACCCATCCCTTTAGAAACATTCAACATGGTGAAGTGCAGTGAAAGCTTTGCACTTCATGCAAGATTTGCTTACTCAGAGCAGACAGTGCAGTAGTTGTCATGTAGCCATAGTTTCCTGTGGTTTTACCTACATGTTATCAGCAGTGGGCCAGCAAGACTAAATGAGGAATTCTATGAGTAATAGTTCATAAGTTTTAAATCATATGCCATTCTGAATAACTGTATCTAGACATGCCTCTGAGACAAGGAAAGTAGATAACCTTCCTTACCTTGGGGAAAGTGGGTGATAGCTATAGGGTAGTGCTTCTTTTTAAGATAACAAAAGTAGTATGAACCTGACTCTGGTAATACTTGCACAGCTCTGACAGTACTAAAATTCCTGCACTGTATGTGAGGCACCTGCTTTCATACACTGAGTCATGTAAGCTACAATAGTCAAGGTGGTAGTTGAAGCTATGATTACTCAGTTTGAAGACACTTAAGTTTTATCGAGCCCTTTAATGAGTTCTCACAGCATTAAGAACATGCACAGCAGCCATGCTAATCTCTGTTCTGTTCTAATCTGCTGTCTGTGCTTCTAGTTCCAGCACTCAGGAGGCAGAGGCAGGCAAATCTCTGAGTTCTAGGCCAGCCTAGCCTTCAGAGTGAGTCCAGGACAGCCAGGGCTATACAGAAAAGCCCTGTCTCAAAAATAAAACAAGAGCATGCTAAGTTTTCCATACACTTTGCTCAGGTCTGTTTTAGGCAGCTTCATATTACCTTAACAAATAAAGTATAGAAAGGTTTGCTTACCTGTGTTTTGTAAGCTTTAGTCCATAATCAGTTGACCTCCTTCCTGATTTAAGGTTGTGATGAGGCAATGATCACCTGTGACAGTGGAACCAGTGCAGGAAGAGGAAGAGGCATACTCCCCTCTATAGCATCATGGACTAGAGGTCCAGCATTTAACACATGAGCCTGTGGCACATAAGACCCAAATTGCAGCAATATTTCTGCACTGTATGTACAGACACGCCATTTTAAAGAATTTGGTTAAATAAATAATTGATACAAATGTTTGACTAATTTTTTAAAAAGCTATTAATTGGTTGGTTGAGTTTGTGCCTAAAGAGTTGTAGGGGATGGAAGATACTTCCCTGTGAGTTTAAAAAAAAAGGCCTGTCTGCAAATATATGTCTTTTAAAAGACATTCTTTTGTCTGTGTGTTTCTATTTGTAAGATTAGGGTGGGAAGGATCTTTGAATATGGATACCTTTCTAAAAGGAAAACAAATATATATATATATATATATTTATTATTTCAGCTTTGAGATTCAAAATAGATTTTTAAACCTTTTAGATATTCCTCAGAACAAAACAAACTTTTAACTTTAATTTTGAAAACTTAAAAAAGTATGCACAGTCTTGAAGAAAACAACATATTTTTCTAAATCAAGAGTGTTAAAAATGAAGATCCAGATGGTCAGTTCAGACACACTGTGTAATCCTATCATTTTCTCCTAGTTAAAAAGCTGGCTACAGAGAACCTGCAGTACATGGTAAAAACCTGCCAAGTGGGGTCAGAAGGAGAACCTGCCACCCAGCTGACTTCTCTGTTTAGGTAACTGGAAAACATGCCAATTGGCAAGGAGAGGGTTGCCAGCCATTTGACAGCCAACATGCTTTTTAAATAACTAATTATCCAAAACATATTGTGTTACTGCTTGTTTACAGTGTTTCAATTACTATATTTGTGGCAGTGGTTTTGTTACATTGTGTTGCTTTATGGAAAAATAAAAGTGCCAAGGAAAGAGGTAAGTTAACTGACTTGAAATTGCATGTCTTCAGTGAGAAAGAATATTGAATGTGGTTAAGAAGAAAAAAGTGGGAAGCAAGCATAAGTTACAGCAGGTGCACGGGCCTCAGGCACTTGCTTAACCTTCTTCTGGGGATGCCTTGTAAAAATGTTGTCCCTGATCCTCTGACTTGCTTTACAACCCTGAAGCTTCAGAAACTCCTTAGTTTAATTAGAATATACACTCTATGCGGGTAGAAGATATACTCAGCCATTCCCGGGGCCTGGCTTTGCCCTTCTGGAGTCTTCTCTTAGGACAGTTTCTTTGTGCTATTTCTTTTTCCAGGTCTCTTAGTAGCTTGCTTTTATGCATCCTGTCACAGTCCCTATCTTAGCACGACATAACATATGACTTGAGGTGTTTCTTTACTCTGTGCTGCATATTTGGTTCTTGGTTTCTTCCCTCTCCAAATAATTGGCGCTTGCTTGTCTACTGGTTCCAGTTCATTCCTCTTAGGACCACATTATGCTAGGACTTTAATGAAGATTCCAAAACCATGGAGGGAAGAAAAGGTTGAATCTCTGTTATATAGAATGTAGTGTGTACATTGTGGAATGTAGAACTTTTAGAGGTAAAATACCTTCATCTTGTTTTTTTTATTAAAAGTTTCTAAAGTTTCTTGTTCATTTAAGACATGTAAAGATATATTGTGAATAACTTTCCATCCTCATAACTATTGATTAATATAGACATATGATAGGCTAAAATATAACTAGGAAGCCTGACCTTGCTTACTGCCTTTTACATTCCTCCTGTCCTAGTTTTGAAGTGGAAAATGTTGTGAAAAGTCTCTAGAATTGGATTTTTCCCCTCATCTGATTCTCCCTCCAAACATTTTTATTCTCTCTAAATGTAAACAAGCTGGCTATGGTGATACAAACCTGTAATCCCAACATCCTAAGTGACTGAGGCAAGAGGGTAATGAGTTCAAGGTCAAGCCAGACTACCTAAGACTACCTACCTGCAAAAGTGAAACTTCACCAGTAGTCTGTATATAGATTCTTTCCTCAGTCTTGATGAAATAAGTGATCCTTGTTGTGTGAGGGTTAAGAATGATTATAATTTATGTAACTAGCCCAAAGAATTGCTTCAAACCAATTCTTAAATTGTCTGTATTACTTTCAGGCAGTTCATCCAGGACTACGGTATGCAATACAGTTATCACATGTATAGCATCCTAGAGACAGTAGCAACACTGAACCAGCATGTTGTCATTGAATTGATTCCTACTCTCACCCAGTCTCTGAAGGATTCAGAGTTGAAGTGGGGCCTTGGCAGAAATATTGCACAAAGGTATGTTTGATAATTGTTCTATTTTGAGTACCATATAATTCATGTTTTATGTTTTTTATTAAAATTCATTGCCTGTTTAAGAAAATGAGATATTTTCTTTTGAGATAAAAAACACTTGAGTGCTATGACTGTTGTCAGTTTTGTAATGGTGCATGCGTAGACAGCAGTGCCTCTTATTAGGGGTCACACATCATTTCCATATTACTGCTTACATGGGTGCCTCAAAGCTGCACACCTTGGTGGTGCTTATCTTTTCAAAGTACAGTGTTCTTAGTGAGAATTGGATTTCAAAGCCTCAGGTGTCAGATCATAACTGACTAGCTGTACCCAGTATATCTCATGAGTAAGGCAAGTGACCAAGATAGTCTGGGTTTGGCAACATATAAGTAATAGGGTCTTGTGTTTTTGCTTTATAAGCTTATAACCAATCCAGAAATAGTGCTGGCTGTCTAGACAAATACAGCATTCTAAGAGCAAACCTATAGTTCCTAAAGAGACTACTTTAGAGGAGTTGGTACTGACACTGTTAGATTAGTATGTCCTAAGTTATGTTACAGAATTGAATGCTTTGTTCACATTGACCAAAAGCAATTTATGAATGAAAGGGTTTATTCTGCTTACTCTTCCAGGTAATAGTTCATTGCTGAGGCAAGTCAGGGCAAGAACTCAAACAGAGCAGGAACCCCAGAGGCAGGAGTTGATGCGGAGGCCATGGAAGGGTACTGCTAACTAACTGGCTTGCTCCTCATGGCTGGCTTAGACTGTTTTCTTAAAAAACCCAAGATTGCCAGCCCACAGCTGACCCCACCCACAATGGGCTGTGCCCTCCTTAATGAATCGCTAATTAAGAAAATGCTGTATAAGCTTGACTGCATTTTCTAAATTGGGGCTCCCTCCTCTTAGGTGACATTTATTCCACTTTTGTTGAAAAATTTTTTACTGTGGTATCCTATCTTAGTTCACGTAGAGACATGACTAAATTGATTATAACATTAGCTAAACTGGTAGAGTCCATCTTTGCAGTACAATAAATGAAAACTTTTGAAAGGAAAACCTGAGGCTACGGTTACAGAGCTTCTCTGTGCCACAGTGGCATATCTCTTCTAAAGCAAACTTGATTGGCTTCTGATTTCTACAGAGAAAAGATTAGCTTACTTCAAATCACAGCCTTAAAGAAATGGCGCCCACTTCATGCCATAGAGCATGCTCTTGCATAAACTACTATACATCTAATTTCTGGGCACTTTCCACTAAAAGACTAGACTTTCCATGTGCTCTCCGCACTGGAGCACTGAGGCAGTGTTTGCTAGTGTGCTGCTCCTTGTGGCCACGCATGTTCACAGAAGGATTGGTTTTAGAAATTCCCAATCCCACTGGTGTTCAGACTAATGAAAGAGTTTGCAGGCAGAATATTTCTTAAAGCACCTCAAATGGTGGGTACTATGTTTAATGAACCATAAAACCTGGTCACAGTAGACCCTGCCTCAGACTTCTTTCCAGTCTTGCCCTCTTAGAGCCAGGCCACAGGAGCGGCATGGCTCACCTGCCTCCTTACCTACATAAACGCTCTCCTTTCTGTAAAAAACAAAAACTCAAAACACTAGGAAGTACTACAAAATATTAGGAATAACATTTTATTTTGAAACTTATTTATGGTAAGGAGAAGGTAACGAAAGAAATAGGACATGTGCTGGTGGTGTGACACTGACTTATCCATCCTGATAGTGACATTTATGCTCCATATTTTTTGTGGGTGAGCCATCTTCCTATTGTAATCATGCCATCATTATCCTTAAGCAGTATGCTATGAGTGCATTTTGTTATGGATGGGCATTATATCATTTCAGATGCTTAATACACTTGAGTCATTTAGCCCTCATCGTGTACTCTGCATGAATCCTAACACCTGGCCTTACTCATTAGATACATGAAGCACTATTTGTAAGTGTGATGTTAAATCTGCCAGATAGCTGCATAGACAGTTACAAATACATAAGTGATTTTCTTTTTCTTTCTTTTCCCCCCCTCTTAAACAGGGACGCTTATAGCAAACTTTTATCTCGCCTAGGACAGGTGGGACAGGATGAGAAACAGAGACTGGAAAGTGACAAGACATGATTCTGCTACGTTCTTCCTGTCTGTTGTCTTTATCTAAAGCTGCTTTGTGTCACCCCAGCTAGTACTTCAATTAATCATGTAATGTATCACAAATAATTTCCTTCTTTACCTATATGTATAAAGTATATAAATAAGGAATGAAGGCTAATTAGTAACTGTATAATAGGATGCTGGAGATTGTAAAATTTTGCTCTATCTTGAAGAGATTTTTAACTAAATTAAAGACTGTAACCAGAACAGCTCTCTGTGTGAGTGAGTGACTGAGAGAGTGAGTACATGTTATCCAGCACCTCCTTAGTGATTATTTTGTTTTTTAACTTTTGTATCCATATACTTTTTTTGTGTTCATGCCCCCATCCCCAATTACTTTACTGCTCTATTTTGTTTTACTATTTAAAGGAAAGTGAATATCAGGATATGGGGCTGTGTATTTGTTTTCTTTGTTATAAAACAAAGTTAGCGAGTAAAATTTTTACAAAAATTGTAAGTAGTAAGGTAAGGTGTGCTTACTCTTAGGAATCACACTGATTCTGGCTGAAGGATAATGCATACCATTTATTGTAAAATTTTAAAAGTATATCAGTAGTACTTAGCTGTACATTCTATAGATTGCTAATTTTTTTCTCTACTCATCTTCCAGTATTGCCATTAAAAAGCTTATCAGGGAATAGGAAGTGTGGAGCCTTTAAAGAAATAATTAATACTCTGAAAATATCTCAAGGCTTCTGGTAACATCTGAGAAGTTAGCTGATCTGTCTTCTTGCTTTTGTAACTTACCATCTCATGGATGCTGCACACTTCACATGCTAGGCTTTGTTCTTTCCTTTGTTAACTGTCTAATGGAGGATGTACATTTCATCTTCCAGGTCTCTTGTCCTGACTCCTTTCCATGGTGCACATCATTAAGTACAAAGAGTTCCACCCAGTCATACAACTGAGAACCTGCGTAGGTCTCAAACCAGGTGGTTACCTAACCATTCTTCACAGACAAAAGAGTTTCTTAATCTTTTTCTTTTTATTAATTTCACAGTGTTACAGGAATCCATGAGCTGATGTATGTTAAATGTCTGAGTTGTGTAGTTTACAGACAGGATTACGACGTTATTTACTACAATAAAAGGAAAGTATGTCTGATGGTTTGTATGACAGTGCCCCAGTTGGGAGGTTTAGGAGATGGAGCATTGGTGGAGAAGTAGGTCACAGGAGGTAGGCTTTGGGAGTTTGAAGATTTGTACTACTTCATGGACTTATCCCTCTGGAACCATAAGGTGAAATAAACTGTCCCTTTCTTAAGTTGCCTTTGGCATGTTGTTTAGCACAGCAACAGAGAAGTAGCGTTAAATGTGCCTTTCAGTTGTAAATGGGGGAATCCAGGGGGTTGTCTTGTTTTTTGTTGTGTTGTTGTTTCTTTTGGTTTTTCAAAATTGTGGGTTTCTTTTTCATGTTTTAACTTTGAAACAATTTGTTTTCTTTTTGAGATTGTATTCTTTATTGCTGCTTTTTAAAGAAAACACTTCAACCTAACTCAGAAGAACATGTATATGTTACTTTTATAGGCAAATGGTCTATTTTTCTCCCCATATCAAATGTCATTAATTCCAATAAATGGAGTCAAGGCTATGAAAGATTGCATAGCAACGCATTTCCTTCATTGTAACAGTGACTAGTCAATGCACTGTATGCTTCAGCAGCTAGTGGTTGTGAGCCACACCTATAGTAGCCGAGCTGTCTTTGTAGCCCAAGACTTCTGATTTCTTTAAGCCAACTCAAAATGGCCATTAAAGGGGTTGGGAATATAGCTCAATACCAGAATGGTTTGTATGAGGACCTGAGTGTAATCCCTAGCACACACACAAAATATATAATAAAATACCAATAGCATAATATAACATAACATGGCACATGGGAGAGAGCAAGAGCGATCGAGCTCCTTTTCTTCAAGGTCATTTTCTACTGTATTTTACAGATAAGGTATAATGAGTGGCTCATGCCTATAATTACAGAACTGAGGAGGGCTGACACAGGAGGATTGTTACTAGTTCACAGCCAGAGTGAGCTTGAGTGAAGACCTATCTCAAACCAGAGAGAAAAGGCAAGAAGATGTGTTTTAAAGCATGTTGCTTAGAGTTTGAAACTTAGGGGACATGAGAAGCTGCTACCTAGTTACACACATATTTAAGATTAGTTCTTGGAAATAAGTAGGAAATGTTGTCTCCACAGGTAAAGTACTTACCCCACAGGCATGTGATTCCAAGTAAAAGCAAGGCCTGAAAGCATGAACACACAGGAGGCCAGGGATAAGATGGGATTCCTGGAGAAGTTGAGTTTGTGTGTTTCAAGGTGTTTTTCTTCCCCTGCTGAGGATGCACCTTATTTATATGGATTTATGTCCCTTTAAGATATACTTTTCTTAATTATTCCCTTCTCTACAAACTTATCACTGACCCTTCTTCACTTGACTCCTTACATTTTTGCTCTTTACTTGATACCTGCTTTTTTAAGGATTGTGCTGGTTTGAATGAGAATGGCCCCCATAGGTTCCTGTGTTCGAGTGCTTGGTCTCTAGTTAGTTGAACTCTTTGGGAAGGATTAGGGGGTGTGGACTTGTTGGAGGAGATGTGTCACTGGGGGTGGGCTTTGAGGTTTCAAAAGCCCAGGCCAGGCCCAGTCTTGTGCACTCTTTGCCCACCTCACACTCCCCACTGTGATGGTCATGGACTAAGCCTCTAAAACGGTAAGCAAGCCCCTAATTAAATGTGTTATTTCGTAAGTTTTCTTGGTCATGGTGTCTCCTTAAGCAATAGAGCGGTAACTAAGACACAGCCTGTTTGCATGGAAGCTGTTTCCTCCGCCATAGGAGGAAGCCATTCTCTTCTAGTTGCATCCAAATGTGTTCTTATTTCTCGTGGTCTTTGGCCTGTACAATATTTGAATTTTCTTTTCTTCTCCATTCCTCTTCAAGGGTGCTTTCTCTTTTTATACACATTGTATCTTGAGAGCATCTGATGGACCAGCCTGACTCCATCAGAAGCCATTTTATTACAAGGTCAAAGTAATTTCATTCATGTTTTCTGTAAAATTCAAATGTGGGGCCAGGTGTGATGGTGCACCCCTTTAATCCCAAAACTCAGGGAGGCAGAGGCAGGTGGATGACAGGAGTTTGAGGCTAGCTTGGTCTACAAGGTGAGTCCAGGACAGCCAAGGCTACACAAAGAAACCCTGTCTTGAAAAACAAAATAGACAAAAATCAAACAACAAAACCCCTCAATTTTGACCATGTCTTAACCCATTTTCTGGAGCTGGACATGTTCCAAATCCTATACCTTGATCTCCACCCTGATAAGATGTTATACCTAATAATTTTGAGATGTTAAGCCAAGTTTCGACATAACCAAAAATCCCCCAACCCTTGAAAAACCCCTACCGTTACAGCTTTGCGGCTATATAAACCCCACATTCTCCTTTGTTTCATGCTGTTCTTCCAAACCCTACTTTAGCAAGACAGCCAGCTCTATAGTGACAAAAAATAAAGCTTGCTCAATTCAACTGAAGAAATTTGGATAATGGTTTTTACTTTTGTTTAATGAGAATAACATATATTCTGGGTCTTCTTTTGCTGACCGTAGTGGTAAGGCGTGCCCTTAATCTGTCTTGGCAGATCCCAAAGGCTCATAACTCTTTCCCCCTCCCTCCCTCCCTGACACAGGGTTTCTCTGTGTAGCCCTGGCTGTGCTGGAAATTTTTCTGTCTACCAGGCTGGCCTCAAACTCAGAGATCCACCTGCTTCTGCCTCCCAAGTGCTGGGATTGAAGGCGTGAACCACTACCATGTCTCTTAAATCTATTAGTAGTGCTATTTTTTTCCTCAACCTCTTTTGTTCAGTGCTTTGAAATCTTAGGGCAACATAACAAGCTGCCCATGTCACCTGTATTCATTTTCTACACAAGAGAACACTTTTCCCTAGATAAAAGCCATGAAGCCTCAGAATCATCGTAGACCCTTTATTTTCCCCTACTTGTAATAACCAATAGACACTTGAATGCACCATTTCCCCTTTTACAATCACTTGCATCTAAACTTTTTTTTCTTCTCAGGCCTGGAAAGCTGTTTTCTTATCTCTGGTCTTTGTTCCCACAGTGTGTCCTACAAGCAGTTCTGAAAGGAGTGTTCCTGAAGGACTAACTCCTTTCATTGTTGCTCTGCTGCAGCACCTCCAGTAACTTCCTCCTCCTCTTCTGATTCACTAGATGTCAGCTTGACCATTTTATGTCACCTAACTGGACCATTTCTCATTGTTTGTTTTATTCTTTGAGATTTTCATACATGACTACAATACATTTTTATCATATCTATCCTTCATTCTTCTTCCAACTCTTCCCAGGTTCCCCTTAAAAACATCCCCTCAGATCTATGTCCTCAGTTTATATTTATCAATCCTACTGACTTTAACTAATGATATCCACATTCACATGGGTATATGGGTATATGGCTAACCACTAGAGCATTGGCAACCTACCACTGATAATGTCACTGAACAAAATTGACTCCCTGAGTAACCGTCAACTACCTATAGCTCTTCAGCTGGAGGTATGTCTTATGAGGCTTTTCACATGCATGCTGAAATGTAGACTATCTTATTGTACAGACAACAACACTGTTGCAAAGTCATAGATGCACCATTCCTATTATGTCTGAAAGATACTTACCTCAAGGCAGTCCTCTGGACCTCCAGCTCTTAAATTCTGCTCCCTCCTAGCAATGTTCTCTATGTCTTGAGTGCAGGGTTTGTGTTATAGGTGTACTACATGCAGAGAAGCTTTCCAGGGTCATTTATTCTCTGCCTTTTAATCTGTTGAAATTCGTTGCAAACAGATGTTTCTTGGATGAGGCCTGAGAACAGCATTCTCTGAGTGTATGGGTAGGTACTTAGGAGACAGTTGGATACTGTATCAGTTAATTAAAATGGTAGAAGGTTCTCTTCTAGTGTCTGTGACCCCTCCAGCCAAGGGTTCCTGGCCAGGTTTATAGTACTAGACATGAATTGTCTCATTGAAATCCAGCACAGCTATTGGTTAACCCCATAATTACCACTGTTGCCTACTTGGTCTGTCTTGTCAGGCTGGTCATGATTGTAGTTATCACAGTTCACATTGGATAGAATGTGTCTACCAGCAGCCTGCATAGCGTCTTCCAACACTATGAAACACAGCCTTGGGGAGGAACGTTCCAGGACAGTATCCACTTGTTTCTCCAAGCCCTGTGATGAAAGTGTGCAGTGTTTTTCACAGTAGAGTTTTACCTTCAAGTTCCACGAGGCAACCAAAGGCAAAAACCTGTATTATTTTGGGGTCTCAGCAGTCTAACTCAGGTCATTACACTGCCTTTTTTTGTCGTGTGGGTGTGGAGAGAGGAGAGCAGAGGCCATGAATTTAAGGAGTTGAGGTGACATGGGAGGTGTTGGTGATAAAAAATGAAGAAATGCTGCAAATACAGTACTTACACATGAAGTTCTCAAAAATAACTAAAAAGAGCAGGCTGACTAAGAAAGAGAAAGACCAAGAGTCCTTGCTGCTCTTCCGAAGGGTGCACATTCAGTTCCACGTACCCACATCAGGAATCTTTACTATAAGCTGTACCTCCAGCTTCAGGAAATCTGAGGCCCCTTTTTTGGCCTCTACAAATGCCTGCACAGCACATGTGGCAAACATGCTTGTAGTCATAAACATACAAATAAAAAATATCTTTTAGCCCTGAGCATCTTTGGAGGAAACCTTGACCGAGCTGTTGGACAGGTCATTCCAGAATATGTTTCATTAATGCCTCCTTCATTCATATATATATATGGCTGAGAGATAACTTTTTAAAGTCTACAACATCCTTAGCAATGAGGGAAATGTAAATTAAAACTACTTTGAGATTTCATGTTAATCCAATCAAAAGGGCAATTATTAGGAAAGAAATGCTGGCTAGGATGTGGGAGAAAGGAAAGACTTAATCACTGTTAAGAGAGTGTCTTAGAAAAAAAAAGAGTGTCTTAGGGTTCTTATTGCTGTGAAGAGATACCATGACATGAGCCTCTCCCCAATTGAAAAACCTATAGTGCAAGCAATTCTTATGAAGGAAAATATTTAATTTGGGCTGGCTCACAGTTCAGAGGTTTAGTCCATTATCATCATGGTGGGAAGCTTGGCAGCACACAGGCCATCTTGGTCCTAGAGAAGTAGCTAAGAGATCTACACCCAGATCAGCTGGCAGCAAGAAGAGACACTGGGCCTCGCTTGAGTATTTGAGACCTCAAAGCCCCATCCCCAGCAACACTCCTCCTCCCACAAATAGTGCCACTCCCTTTGGGCCTACGCAGACCGATTTCATTCAAATCACCATGGAGTGTACACTGAGACAGTCACACAATAGAAATCAGTAGACCTTCTTAAAAAGCTAAATATAGGACTATGATAAAACCCAGTTATACCACCCTGAGCATACACTGAAAGGACTCTGTCCTACTACAGAGATAGTTGCTCAGCCGTGTTCCCTGCTGCCCTGTTTACAATAGCCAATGTTCTGACTGTCCAACTTGATGCAAGTCAGTTATTTTGAAAGAGGAAAATAATTGAGCAAATGCCTCCATCATATTGCTTGTAGGCAAGTCTGCGATGCATTATTATTATTATTATTATTATTATTATTATTATTATTATTTTCATCATCATCCCACTGGGAACCATGCCACCTCTTCATAGGTGGTTCAGGGTAGTATAAAAAAGCAAGCTGTGCAGGCAAGTAGGCAGTGCTCCTCTGCTTCAGTTCCCACCTTCACTTCCAGGTTTCTGCCCTTCCCTTAATAATGGGCTACAACTATAAACTGAAGTGAGCCCTTTCCTCCCAAGTTGGTTTTGGTTATGGTGTTTATCATAGCAGTAAAAATAGAATTCAGACAGCCAGGAAAAGGACAATTTCTTCCACGTTTCCTTTTCTCCAAGCTCCCCTGCTTTCGCTGAACATTGTTCATTCGTCATTTAGGTTCATTCAGCAGGTCAGTGTGGTGTATCACCCTTTTCATAAAGCTGAAAGTTAATAAATGTCCTTTCTCTAGAAACTTAAAAAGCTAAATAGGAAGAAAAGTATACATATTGGATATGTGAGCATTCCACTCAAATATCCATAAAGCACCAGATGGGATGGGTATAAAAGATGATTGAAGGGCAACAGAGTGATGAAAATGTTTTATTAGACATTAAGATTTGGTTTTGATTTAAACTTCAATTTAATTAGCATCTAATTAGATGGTTTCCATGAGTAAGAAAAATTTGGAGGATCATCTGCAAAAATCAAGCACTATTGAGTTTATTTGAGATAGAAGGATTTTGTAATTTTAAACATCTATATCTTTTCCTATCAGTTTTTCCTTAAGTAAAATCACATGGTGCATATTCTTCAGTCATAGGATGCACATATTAAAGTAATCCTGTGAGATTCTGGCAGAGCTACAGGGTTCCTAATCTAGATGCACAGCCATTGTAACATCACAGTAGAACATATCGGACACATAATGATGCTGGGACAAGTAAGCCCACTGCCCTGCCAGACACAGAAGTAAATACAGCACATAAACTATGCATAGTCCATAATACTTCATGACAGATGACTTGTAGGTTTTTGTACTTATTCCCCCTTACTGTTTTAGATTACACTCCTAATGTATAAAAATACCCAGAAAAACGCATTGTAAAACAATATGCCTTGTTATACCAGCACTACATATCTAGATTGCAGCCAGTGGCCACAAGAGGTGACTGACAACCACCTATTGTGTAAGTACACTGACTTTGCCTAAGGATGCATTTCTCAGAATACATCTCAACCATTAAATGATGAATGACTGCATTTTCTGTCTCAGTATTTATTTTTAAAAATGTTTTTATGTCTTGGACTAATTGATTTGTATTATCTTGTAGCTTCTACTATACCTTTCACAAGCTTGGTGGGGTTTTGGTTGGTGGTTTCCTGGTGACTTGGTTTTGTTGAAACGGGGGCTCATTGAATGCTTTCACCATGTAGCTCAGGCCAGACTCAAATTCAAAATCCTCTTGCCTCTGGCACCCCAGTGGTAGGATTATAGGTGTGTTCTATATTGCCTTCACTTTTTAAAATAAAGATTTCTTGTACTTTTTTTTTTGTATATGTTTGTGTGGGCATCCATGCCTGTGTGTGTGCGCATGCGTGCATGCGCTTGCGTGTGTGTTTAGGTCAGAGAACAACTTGGAGGAGTCCATTCTCTTCTTCCACCATGTGGGTCCTGAGCTCTAATGCAGGTCGTCAGGCTTGGTGATGCCACCTTCACCGTCTCACTGGCCTTTCTTGTTTTACAAGGAAGCTTAGTTGTTTAGGGGTTAAGATGTTTTTAGATCTAGATAGGTTTTCTAAGTTGATAATGACAAGATGTGATGGAGATTGATTTACACCCAGAATTTTAAACACACCAAGATAGGAAAGATGTTTTCTTCAAGGCTCTCAAATACAAATAGCCAAAACGCTAAGAATGTAACATTTATATAATTCCTGATTGTGTCATGGTTCTTCTTGCTACAGGTAATTTATTGTATATATGTGTAATAATATAAATGAATATCTAAAAAAAGATTCTGTTCTTAAATAATATATGGACTTATTTCCATGTATTGTCACAAAATGTCTTTTTTTTTTTTTTTTTTTTTTTTTTTTGTCTTGGGTATTTTTTGGGGCGGGGGTCCTATGTATTGCAGGCCAGCCTTAAATATACAGTTCTCCTGCCTCAGCCTCTCACCAAGTGCTGGAATAATGAAATGACAGGTATGCATCATCACAGCACCCACACTCAGTTCTTATAGTCTTTGACAGTTAAGATTTTATATAAAAATTGATATGTTTCTGCATTTTGGGAAACCTTTGAGGAATTATGTTCTAAGTCTTACATCTTTTCTGCACTGAACAAAACCATATGCCTAGCCTTCTTAGAGTTAAATGTATTGCCTTGTCAAGCAAAAGCACAAAATGCCAATAAAAAAAATGTGATTTGGTTAAAACAATCAGTCCAGGATTCGAGAAAAATAGCATATTCTTTTCTATATTTGTTTAGATATGAAAGTTGTGTTTTCACTTTGTTCATCTGTTTGATGAGATTACCCAATTCTGTACCACTTGATTACAATTTACCAGCTTTATTATTTATGTATTTATTTATGAAAGACAGGGTCAGAACTCTGTTTCAGGCTGGCTTTGAGCTGTCTTGGTAGCCAAGACTTCCCAAGCATAGTGGGATTCCAAGCATGAACCACCACAGCCAGTTCAATGCAGTACTGGGGATGGAAGGCAAGGCTTTCTGTAGGCAAGGCATGCACTCCACCCTGAGCTGCTTCCCCATCCTGACTTAGAACATAGTTGTGCTGATAGTTACCCAGTTACATGTTATAGGTATAATTTTATATGTAATTTTTAGGCTTTTGCATATAATAAAGGTGAGATAGGTATATAAAATTTCATGTATGCATTTAACTTCTATTGTGCCAGTGATTATACAATGAAAATAAAGATGAGCCATGTTGCCTAGAGAAACAGTATCTGTCTTATTCCTATGGGACTTATACTTTGTGTAAAAACAATTGAAGGTTTCAACTTTTACAATAGCTGAAGGGGATACTACACATGTACATCAGTTGTAAGGAAAACAAGGAGAAGGTACAAATAGTGACACGTTTGTAATTTTGTTGTCATTTTATTTTTAAAGATTAGGGTGGGTTATGCATCTTACATTGTAGATAGAGAGCCGCGTCTTTGCTAGTGTTTCCTCTCAAAGCATAATGGTTGTGGAAACTTGTTTAGTTTTTAAAAATAGAACCCTCATTTGATGTTTAAATGCTTAAATGTCTTATGGTCTTATATGGAAAGTAAAATACAGTCTTTAATTCTAGAGATTGAAGATTGGGAATAAATCTCTATACACTTAAACGGTAGGTGGGTACATAGCTGAAAAGCTCACAGATCATTCATGGCAGATGATTTTGAAGAAGGGATTCAATTGTGCAATCTTTTCTCTTTTAGTAAAAGAGTGTGATACTTTTGATGCTGTTCTTTGATTATACATATGAAGAACATGTCCAAACTCTGCAGAAAGTGTGCCATGAAGAAATTACAAGGAGAAATTGGTAATTTATGCTGGCTTAAGTGAATGGTAAAAAATGAATACAAAATGAGTCTAAGGTTATCTCATGTTTCCTCTCTGTTACCAGCCAGGCGAACTTCTTTTGAAGCCATTCCCTTTAAGTCAGTGGGTATAGAACCTGGAAACATAAACAGAGAGAAACTCCATACATCAAGTAGAAAGTTCAATAAGTCTAAAACACTTCTTTAGATCTATGTTGAAACAAATCAGAGAGGCTGGAATGCACTTTCCTGACAGAATTTTTCAGTTTATTTCTGAAGGCTCATAGGCATCCTTTAAAAATGTCCTCACCATTTACCTTCATCAGCTGTTGCTGCTCACACTGTCCATAGGGTCCTTGTTCCTGTCCAAACTCCTGGGTTTTTGTTTGTTTGTTTGTTTGTTTGTTTGTTTTTAACCTTTCCTCCTTCCCCTTTCTGTCACTTCCTGTCCTTTTAACCCCAGTTAACCAGAGATCATTTATATTGTTAGAACAGTGCATTAGGTATCATACAGCAGTGCATAAAATTAGTGAATTTGTTAAGGTAAAAAGATTGTTTTATCTAGGAAGATTGTGAATTGTAGGCCACTCTGAACAAAAAGAAAAGGATTATTTTTTCATTTATTTATGATAATAAAAAAGAGATAATTTTCATGACATAAGCAAATGACTACGCAGCTGAGAGAAAACAGCCTTTAATAACAATGACCTTAAGTCTTGGCAAGATTAGAAAAAACAAACGTTGAATTTATGTTAAAATGTGATTATTAAGATTTTAGTGAGAGATAAAGCAAACCCAGAAATCCAGACTGAAAAAGAATTATGCATTATTAAAACTGGTAGTAATAAAAAATGTATTGGCAGTGGTAGAGAGTCCCACAAGTACTCAAGATTGACATAGCCTTTAACAACTTGGAAAATGTCTATTAGAACTTCTGGCTTTCAGTTCAGTCTTATGTCACAGCCTTCTGCAGTGCCGTGATTAGTACAGCTAAAAAAATTTTTTTTAAACTTTAGACGAGCCATTTAAGGAAATTCTTTGAGGCAAGAATCTGTATAAGTTGAGCCGGGCAAGGTGGCACATGCCTGTAATCCCAGTACTCAGGGGATCTCTGTGAGTTCAATGCCAGCCTGGTCTACAAAGGGAGTCCAGGACAGCCAAGGCTACACAGTACACAGAGAAACCTTGTCTCGGAAAACCGGAGGAGGAGAAAAGAATGTACAAGTTTAGGGATCTTTGGTGTTCCTACTTAGGAAAGGTACATTGTCTTTCTCATGCTCTCAGACTCATCCCACAGGACCTTTTCAATATTCCATCTTGAAATTTATATACTTGAACGTAATGTGGGTTCAGTAATAGGGCTCTAAAGACAGAAAAATGTAGAATTTGAGTAACATTTTTCTTAGGCAAAGTTTTTAACATTTGTGTAATCTTCACAACATTTTTTAAGTTAATGTGGAAATTAGTAATTATCGTCTTTCCAGGGTGAGAAACTTAAGCCCTATAAAGTTGTGATACAAGGTCAGAGTAACTAAGGTTGAAAATTTTTCCAAGTCTGTTACTCCTATCACCTTGAATAAAATATGGCACTTAAAGCATATGATGTCATCCTGCTGCACCTCTTCTGAGCAGAGCTGCAAAATGTTAAGTTTGAAAAATGACACGCTGATGTCTAAGTAGTAAAGGCATAAGTATGGAAGAATATGAGAAAACTAACGCCATGTGTAAAAAGTGCCTTAGTAACACTGTCACATGATCCCAGACATCACTGATTAGAACAGGGTTACAAGGAATGTTTTAAAGAGCCATGAAACAATACCGTGCTGGTAGGATGGCCATAAGGTGCACCACAGCAGAAGTCATACATACTGGATGTTAACATACACTGAAAAAGTGACAATATTCTCAATAAGGTTTTAGAAAATTACTCTTTTTTTTTTTTTTTTTTTTTGCTAGTATTTATCACAATACAGGACAGGGAAGCATTGAGTACTGAAGATGTTCATGCCCTGTATCCAGATACCAAGCTCTCATTTAGTGTCCTCGTGATGCTGTCTTGGGTGCTGGCCTTTCAGATAGTGCCTATCCTGTGATGAGGCACTTGAAGAGTCTGAAGGTTAGGGCATGTGAAATAGGGAGCTGGAAGGAAACATGCGGCTATTCCATTTGAAGCAAAGGGAAGTGTAGGTCCATAGAACACCTCTTCTTTGCCTTCTCTGCTTACATCCAATACCTACATCAAAAGAGGGGAGAGGGATTACTCAGAACATATTCATGAAAGAGGCACCTTAGGCATCATTATTTTTCTTACTGGATGTATTAGTTACTTTTCTGTTGCTGGCTAAAATATGACCAAAGCAATTATGACCAGTACATTCCATAGGCTTGCCTGCATACCAGTCTTAAGGAGATATTTTTTCAAAGATGGTTCTTCTTGTAAGATAACTTAAGCTTGTGTCAAGTTGACAGGAAAAAAACAAAAGCAAAACAAAGCAGTACAACTGACCCCTTTTCAACTTGACATACAAATGTACTACTATTCAATGATAATACTTCCTTTTTTGTTCATCTGTAATATCTCATATTAATGTGTGTGAAGAATAATCTTGAATTTGAATTCTATACCAATTTATCAAAATTGAACTTATTTTGCATCAATATACAAAATTCTATACCAATGAATTAAAAATAACCTTGTTTGTGAGTAATAGTTAAGGCCTTAAATTGAGGAATAGGTTTAATAATCTGCTTTTTGTCCTGTTACCCCTATATATTTCTATATTCCCTCCTTCTTTCTTGTCAACCTCTATCTCCATACCTAAGAAAAATAAAGGAAAAGAGAAACATCCCTGAGTCCAACCTTGTTTTCTCTAAGATCAATAATAACTTATAACCAACTCCCAATGAAAATAAACAGCCATCTCCCAAGAAGATAACCAAAACCCTACCTAATTCCCTTAAGGGAAATGGGGTATCATTCTTTTTTTAAGGCTGCTTCCGGCTGATTTGGTCAAGATTATTCTTCATATACATTAAGTATATTTCTACTCTAATTGGAGGTAGTGTACCCATACAACTCAATTATAACACAAGGTTTACTTCCATACTTTGAAGGTGCTATTGCAGGCTCTTTAAGATAATTAAGTAATACAAGTTAATTGTTAGCTGATAACTCATGGTCATGTCAATTACTAGTCTGTTTTCATCACAAGAATATACATCCTAGGTTTAACAGATAGAATTCTATATATAGATAAGGTAAAATAGTTAGATAAGGTCTTCAGAAACTTCAGAGATGTATAGAATATGACATTTAAAGATTTTTTTTTATGATTTTAAGAATCTTATGACAATAAGGTTAACTCCTGGCAACACCCAGCCTACCTCAATGAGGATGATGAGCATCAAAGAACCATCTTATGGAGATGACTTCAAATGTGGTAAACAAGCCACTTGGTAAAATGTCCTCATTTCTACCACAGACAAAATTCTGCCTAAAAATGGGCAACCCAGGCAGATTCAATGGCCAAACTCTGCTAAGACAGGGTAAGCAAGTCCTCAATAGTTCCTGCTTCACAAATATGTCTGCCAGATATAATGGGCCAGAAGGCTGAAGATGATGCTCCAACATTAGAGCGTTTTGATGACTGTCTAGGCAGCAAACTTTCTGTTATTTTTCTCAGTTAGGAAGCTGCGAACTAGCACTATCTGTTTATTCAGATAATTAATTTTATTCCTTCTCTAGTCTCTGATTGCGTTGCAGACCAGATAGTTTAGTTTTACAATTAAGCTTAGTTGTTTAGAGGTTAAGATTTTTTAGGCCTAGATAGAAGTTTTTAGGTTGATAGAGATGAGATATGATAGTTATTGATTTACATTCAGAATTTTAGACTCACCAAGATAGGAAAGATGTTTTCTCCAAGGTTGTCAAAACACTATGGATGTAACATTTATATAATTCCTAATTGTGTTGTGGTTCTTCTTGTTCTATGTAGTTTCTTGTTTATGTGTGTAATAATACAAATATATATGTAAAAGTAAAAAAAATTGAAATTAAAATAAAATTCTTTAAAAATTATCCCATATTAATATAATATCTCAATTTAAAACACATTCCAAAGTTTTAAGAATCCCAGAGTCCTAGCCCAGGGGTGGCACTGCCCAGAATGGACTAGGGTCTCCCACATCAACCACTAAGTAGGAAAGCACCCAAAAGGGTTAACCTACAGGCCAGGCTTCTGGAGGTATTTTCTCAATGGAAGTTCCCTCTTCTCAGATAATCTAGCTTGTGTCAAGATGATGAAACAAAACACCTTCCTATAGCTTTTCTGTCTCAACTTCTTGGGTTCCTGCCCCTCTCTGTGGAACATCAACTTATCTCTGTGTATTAGACAGTTAATAATATGAAAAGATGGAACTTCCCAATAACAAAACCATAATTACCCTTTTTTCTTCAGTGTCCTTGTAGTTTTCAACTGCTTGTCCTAAGAGATTCCCTCACATATCCCTTCTCCTTGAATGCTTAGATATCTTCTGCCATCAATACAGTCATAGCTGGCATGCACTCCTTAGGTATCTTTCCCCAGACCAGTGGTTCTCAACCTGTGGGTTGTGACTGTCTTGGGATCGCATATCAAATATTCTACATAATTACATACTTATATTACAATGCATAGCAATAGCAAAATTACAGTTATGAAGTAGCAACAAAATCACTTTATAGTACGGGGTCACCACAACACGAACTATATTAAAGGGTTGCAGCATTAGGGAGGTTGAGAGCCACCACTATAGATGTGTAGCAGTTTCCTCCAAGGTCAAAACGTTGCATCTTGGAAAGAATCTTCTTAAGACAGGATTTAAAAGGACAAGTTGTATACATGGAGGTGAAACAACAGGATGTTGTAGCAAAAGAAGAAACACTCCATCCTACAGGGCAACTCTTTAAAACAGGAAATAAACAACTTCAAATAGCTTCAGGAAGTCCCTGGAACTTACATGATTCTCTAGTCCTCTCTTTCCCCAGGAAGTATAGAACAGTAAAGACTACTGAGAGTCACTCTTCAAGGTGATGCTCAGACAAGCTGAGTTGCTTAAAAGAAACTCAGACCCAGTAGCCTGCAAGCCAGAGACTCACCAAGCAACCTGGAAGAAGCAGAGAGCAGCCAGACTCTGGACAAAGAAAAATCAGACAAACTGACTGCAGGAGCTGCAGACCAACTGAGGCATGATGAAAGGACATTATCCAGCCTCCTGTTGAGGTACCTGAAGGCTATGCAGTATGCTCCTGTGTTCCAGCTTTTATGAGCTGTCACCTATGCTGCTGGGGAGGGCTTTGGTGATACAGCTGTCTTTCAGTCATTTCTGCTCCTGTAAGTAACCCCTCACCCATATTCCTGTAAGTAATCCCCCAAAAAGTCATTGGTTTACATGTTCAACTTTGGTGCTATCCATTCTTTGGTCTGTCTTTACTTCCCTCTCTAAAGTAAGTAGAGGCTTGTTCACATGTCTGCAGAAATGCTACCCAACAACAATTAAAATCCTCTTAAACCAAATGGACTCATTTGCAAGTGTTCTAAAACTGCAGAGTTCTGCACCTCTTTATTTCCAAGAAAAGAAGAACCTCTCTTCCTCCACAAGAGTGCTACTTCAATACAAACCAGTCTAGAAGCTGAGATGCAGCCAAAACCCCTCCAAGCCTGAGCATCTGAACTCTACTTATATTCCAACTCCAGGGGGCAGTACCCAGTCCAGGATGTCGAGTGCCAGGCTAGCTTGTTTCTCTTCCTGGTAGTCTTTGGGCCCTCCCTTCTTAGTTTTCTAGCCTATTTTGAATACAAGAAACTGGACTCCTCTATCAAGCACACCACCAAGATACATGGCAACATCATGCTCCAAAGTTTTTGATACCTAAGACTGCTCCAAGAGCCTCTGCTCAGTGAAGCCCTTGTCTAGTAACAAGTTACAAAAGCAATAACTATACCTGTTTTTGCCTACCTAATGGAAACAAGTCAGAAATGGTAACTAGAGCCATGCATGCTGTTTTGTAAAGCTCTGCCATTTGGATTAAACAATGACAATTCATGCACTAGAATAATTTGTTTAGAGTCTTACAGTCACTGACCTGTTGCCCCTGCCCTCAGAATAGCTGGCTACCAGAGATGCATCATTCATCAAGTGTCCTTTAAGCTTCCTCCGTAACAGTGGCCAAGGACAGTCCTCTTTTTCCCCTTTGTGCCCTGCAACTAGCCTAACTGGAAGTGAATCACGGACTCTGCTTCTTGTTCTATAGCCACCCTCTGCAGGCATTTTCCTGAACAACACCTGTGCTGTTCTTAAGTCTCTTGGTCCCTTTATGGTTCCTTCTTGCCAACTTTACAGATCGTTTAAAATGTATTAAAACCATACAAGGTAAAGTACTGCCTTCAATTTTCAGAAATTAAAATAGAAAAGTGTCTTTCTTGAGGTAACCTGGCTGTAAATGGTAGATGGGAAGTATTTTATTCGAAGGATGTAGCCCAGAAGAATGAAGACTCATTGCCTTCCCCAAATGAATACATTTTTAGAAGTAAAAATAACAGTGAGGTAATCATCCCAAGAGCTTTTGTTTGGTTCCCTGGCCCAACAGCGACTGCATATGTTAAACAGATGTAATGTATTTAATCTGGGAAGGAAAAAGAAAGCTTTTGGCAGATTTTCTCCAAAACACTCCCCTGTAAACTGGCAGAAAGAAGACACGGGGGAAACGGCAGTGCCAGATTGGCAGCATATCCCCCAGCCAAAGGAAGTAATGGTAAAGGAGAATAACAAAATAATCTGGAAACACAGACAAATAACCTGCACACTCACACAGCTGCCCATATTACTAGTCACCCCAGGTACACCAGATTAGAGTCAGGCTAATTGCCAGAAATCCGCCTCCATGCCCACAAAATTAATAAGGGTGCCTTCGTTTTCTTTTCAGGATCTATGACCTATGAGTGTATTATTAGTGGTTCTAAACCTGTTTAGACAAATGTGAATGCAAGAGATTCCCAGCTTTCCTCAGCCTGCGATGTCTTACAATGAATTGGTGGTAGTTGAAATGGCTTCTCATGTATGCCATCCCAGGTGGCTGATCCCACAAATGTCTTTTAAATGAACCTGGATTAGAGGCCAGAAGGAGCAGTCTGCTATGACAAGTGTATTGGTTTGTATTTTTAAGGGGAGAAAATTAGTTTTGGGTACTAATGAGAGAAGGTTTCAACTATTTATGATTTTCATTAATCAGCCCTGATACTAAATGAATCTTGCATCATGAATTATAGAGATTTGTGACAAAAATTTAGACTTTGATCATTTTAGTGTGCATGTGATGCTCACCACCACTCTGTTCTATAATTAGGAACGTCTACTGTCTAACCAACATTTTCCCATGGTCACCACTCCTGTCTTCCATTGTCTTGCTTCTCTATTGAATATTTTCCAGCAGGTACTGATAGTGCCAGAGAAGTGGACTGATTTTAAATACATAGCTGGTCTCTCCATCCATTGATATGTTACTGTCAATATATGAAAATAAATAGAGCTGTAGTGAGCAACAAAGTAGAAATATTTGAGCCTTAATTGCTAATAGCTGGACTGCAAGGTAAGTGATAGAGAAAAAATCTCACTATGGCTAGAGAGATGGATCAGAGGTTTAGAGTGCACACTGCTCTTGCAGAAGACCAGAGTTCAGTTCCCAGCACCCATGTTGGGGAACTCATAACTACCTGTAACTCCAGCTCCAGGTTGATCCAACGCCTCCAGCTTCTGTGAACTCAAATGCTCAGAGGCATACATACACATACACACAAACACATAATTTAAGAATAAGTCTTTAAGCACGCTATTATCCATGAAGATTTTGTTTATGATATCTAAGTGTTAAGCCATATGCTAATATGGACACATCTATTAATTGTAAGAACTCTTATGTAGGCTCTGTTTCTTAACAATTAAACTTTATTATACAACCCAACTAGCTTACACAAGAGGGAAGAAAGGTTAAAGGGATAAAAGAGTGAACCTTCGGGTATCCATTTCACGGGACAGGTCCCTAGGTGTCTCTGAACCTGCTGCTGCTCTCTCCTCTCCGCCTGCCTGTGTCACCTGTGAAGGGCGGTCTCTTTCTCCCATTGAGGGTTGATTAGAAAAACAATAGTCCAGGTGGAATCCCCAGGTCTGCTTCCTGAATTCCAGGCCCAGGATGGCTCCACCCAGTCTATCTCAAGGTATCCATGGTGTGTCCAAGGGTAAAGCCCGCCAAGATTGCTTTCACCTGTGACAAAGCTTACAGTCCTTCCCACAGTCTTATGCGTGCTTATTGGGCTAGAGAGATGGCTCAGGGGATAAAGGACTTGCCCTGCAAGCATGAAGACCAAACTTCCGATCTCCAGAATCCATGTAAAATACAAATAGATGTGGTGGCCAGCTGTGACTCCAGCACTTGGGAGGCAGAGACAGGATCCACCCTCCGTCCCAATAAATAAAGTCAAGTAAAAAGGAGGAAGACACCTGCAGGCAACTACAGGTCTCCACGTACCACAGTCCATACACACCCATACACACATGCCTGTACACATGATGACATGTGCTTATGCACACCCACACCACACAGACACATAAAAATGTGAAAAATGAAAGCAGGACCAGAGAAATGGTTTAGTGGTGTAAGTGCTTGCTGCCAAGTCAGATGACCTGTGTTTATTCTGTGGACTCATAGTATAAAGAGACATCAACTCTGCAGGTTGTCATCTGACCTCCACATAGACACTACGGCTGGCAAGTGAATGTGCCCCTGACACACACACAGACACACACACACACACACACACACTAAAGAAAGAGGAAACGTTTTCTTAAGCTTTTCTGTGCTTGATAGAACAAATGTAGTAGCCACAGGAATAGATAGAATTTGCAAGATCCTTGAGTCTGCATTATTATGGCTACTGAAACACAGAATAACCTGTATATTTTTTAAATGTACCAGTATATTTTCTTATGTGATCTTAAAGGTCAAATTCACTCCATTAACATTTTAAAAAATCTGTTCTTTTAGTGTTACCTTAATCCAGAGGAAACTCTTGAATGTTGTGTCCTCAGTGATTTAAAATAGGCACGCACTCACTTCCTGAGTAAAATTTGTAGCCAGACATTATTAGTAATGAATTAGTGAAGAGCAGGCTGAGAAGAAGGCTCTGTGCTTAAGAGTGCTTGCTGGTCTTGGAGAAGACCCAGGTTTGATGCCCTCTTAGGGCTTCTGCAGGCACTGCATGCATGTGGTGCCCAGACATACATGCAGGCCTGATGCCCTTCTGGTCTCTGAGTGCTGCATGCATGTGCTGCCCAGACATACATGGAGGCAAAACACTTCAAAAATACTGAAAAGTGTGTTAGTCAGCCTCCTACAGAAAAACTATTTGGGTATAAAACAACCAATATCACTATAAAGTGTTTTTGTTTGTTTCGTTTTTAAAATGTTCCATTTACACATCAAGTTGCCAAAATAGACTTGAAAATATTTTTTGCAGTATGTGCACTCTCCGCTCTCCTAATTGACATGTTAATAGAGTTTATTTTTCTCTTAAAGCTTTATCTCTTACCCATAGATCTAAGTTAACATCAATGTGAGTAAAAATATACCAATAACTGTGTCTAACTTGCAACTTAATGAAAATGCAAACTTAATTTTGCTGTAAAAATAATGCAGTGAAGTTGTCTAGTCCACTCACAACACAGCGTCTGGCACTGTGGGACACGCCTGCCCAATCCAATGTCTTCCCGATTCTGAGAAGAGGTAAAGAAAACCCAAAGGACTGAAAACTGCGCAAAACACGTGTGGGTGAAGACAAGCCACTCCTCGGGAGAAAACAGTGCTTGTTGGTTATTATATCCATGTGCTTTTTATGCTCATATTTTCTACTGTATTATTGTTTCCTAGTCATTACCTTGCTTTCATTTTTATTATCTTCTACTTTGAAATTATTTTTAAATTCATTTTCTAGCTTGCTAAGCTGCAGTGCTGCATAGCGCTTTTATTATTACAAAGTTCTTAGGTTCTTTGTTTCATTGTGACTTTCAACTCAGTTATATGGCAGCGTGTTTTATCATTTCCAGGTACAGAGACGTTTGATTCTGCATTTTGTTAAGTTCAAATTTACCTACATTGTATTAGCAATACATAAGACTAAATTTTTTCGATCTTCCCCCTTAACTTTAAGTGAAGCATGACTGGGTTTTATGAACATCCCTGTGTACTCAGAAAAATTAATTCTAGCTATTCACTGTAAAAGTCATGTCTATTCAGCCAAGGACAGCAATCACATTTTCATATCTACTTGATCTCTCTGAACAACAAAATATGTGAGATCCTCAGGAGAACCTGTGGTGAGACGAACAATAGCATAAAAATAAAGGAGAACTGTAACTAACATAACACAGCAAGCAGACATTAGTGATCTGAGAGCAGACAACATGGAGGGAAAGTTCTTAACAATCACACACCTCCTTATGAGACGTGACTGAAAATAAAAAGCTGGAATTGCCAAGTGTGGTGGCACACACTTTAATCCCAGCACTCTGGACGCAGATCTCTAGAGCTGAGGCCACCCTGGTCTACATAATAAGTCTCAGGCAAGCTAGAACTTCATAATAAGACCTGCCTAATAATGATGATGAAATACTACTACCACTACCACTACTACTACTAATATGCTAGAATCATTTTAACAACCATTAAAAATATTCAAACAGTTTTCAAGTTTCCCCACAGAGATTAAGTTTAAAACCATGAGTCATTCTAAGGATATGTTAGAAAAGTTGGGGCTAAGATATATCAAGATTTTACCAGAGAACAGGTAAAAAAGAAAGCCAGTAGGAATTACACAGAGCACTGGGAATAAGACCTTTGAGAGACCAGCTGGCATCCTGTCAAGGCAAGCTTGGGCTGTTCACTTTTGAAGTACTAGGGCTAGTCTTGGGGCAAAAGCCATCTTATCAGACCACCCAGAAACCACTATTGGTAGGAACCTCTGCCAGGAAGGGAGAATGCCTCTGCAGGCAACAATTATAAAAATGGGCAAACTGTGATATACAAAGTTCATAAAAATGGAGTATGTTTAAAATTGTTTAAAATGATTATTGCAAAGTTTCCTTTTTTTTAACTACTAAAAAGGGCAATCTATCCAAAGTTCTCCATTTCTGGTATATTTTATAGATACTTTAAAGTGCCCAGCATACTCTTAAAGGGTCTCAATCATTTAGTAGGCATCATTTCTAGGATATAGGACACAGGCTGAACTAGCTACACAAAGAAAGGGGATTTGAGCCTCTTCCTACACATAAATATCTCCTCCTGCAGCTGAATTGCAAAGCATAACCTCGCTGAACCACTTGCACAAACTTCAAAAGGAACTTCAACCACTCACCTGGATACAAGCCAGAGGCTCATTTGTCCAAATTGAATATCCACCAACTAAATATATTCTCCCATTATGGACAGCAACTCCAGATTCATTCTGGCCTAGAGTAAAGAGAATTGAATAAAAAGAAAAAAAGATTCCATTTCTTGCATGTTTTAATTAACCCCTTTGCCACCAAGGGATACAATTTTCCCCTGTGGCGTATTTGTATACTCCACAGGAATTTTGTAGCAATTAATCACTGTCTCCAGAACTAAAATGGATTAGCCACCACTTCTCAAAAGAGTGAATCCATGTCTAGTTAGGACCAAGCCAAAATACCGATTAACCACCATCTTACTAAATGCAGCACTTCTATAGCAATAGTAAGCTATGTAGAACCAACAGTTCTAAATCAGTCTGTACACTATTAGTTCATGGTAGTGGGGAAAATGGATATTTTATATATGAAAAACATCCACTGTGCTCCACATAACGTTTGTGCCCACAAATATAGGCAAGTGCTTACCTTTATGAAGTAACAAATACAAACCTGAGGCAATAAAACCAAGCCATGCCCCCTGCATGCCGCAAATGAAGACAAATGGCAGACAAAACAGATAAAGTTGCTACCATTCTTCCTTTACACAGTCAACAGTTTTAAGATTATATTAAAGTTCCCAAGCTGAGACCAGTCTGCACAGTCCCTAGGTACTGACATGCCAAAATGATGAAAGAATTCCTCTCCCATTTCAAAAGAGAAGACAGAATAACTCACTACCACACATTCCTCCCTGGAGGCAATTGGAGAGTGAAAGCCTCTTTTTACTGATGAGCTGACATGGGATTGACTGGAGTAATAGTTGGAGGCAAAAATCACAGATCCAGGGATCTAGGATCTGAGATACCAGTATGCCAGAGAGTCCCCTGCTTACAATAAGCCTAAAAGTCATTTTGCAAAAACAAGGAGCTTGACACAAAGCATCTGGATCCCCAGGTGTGTTCCCAGTGCTGCCTCCCAGCAGCATCTGTGAGTGACTGCTTACTCCGTATAGTAAATGTCTTCCACAGCTACTCTAACCCACCATTTAAAGCTTGTGATTTTCCTCTGACTTCAAATAGCCCGGCAAGGGATCCTGCCATTGTCGGATGTTAATCACAGGAGCAGATAAGGGAGACAGTTTTTTGCTCCATCTAGAACGTCAGGACACGTGCATTATTTATTACTCTATTCCTTTCTGTGATGATTGCTCTGCAGAGGAATACATGAGTAGGGAGTTGTGGCTAGAAGTGCTGTTCTTATGACAAAGCAGCTCCGAAGTTTAATTTCTAGACTACACAAAGAAGCAACATACAGCAGTGAGAAATAATGAAGACTGCCATTGTCCCAAAGTCCCAAGAGATAAAAAAGGACTGAGCAGTAAGACGTAGGACATACATTACTTCTGTGGCTTGCGGCATGGCTTAGTTGGTAGAGTGCTGGTCTAGCATGTTTGGTTCCTAGAACTATAAATAATGGGGCATGGGGAGACACAAATGCAGCCCTAGTAAAAGGCAGGTGGAGGAGGGCCAGACGTTCTCTGAAGCCATTCTGATGGACACAGACCTTGACTTTTCTTTGTTTTATTTTACTTTTAAAGTTTCATTTCATGTGCACTGGTGTTTTGCCTACATGTGCATCTGAGTGAGGGTGTTGGATCCTTCTATAACTAGAGTTACAGACAGATATGAGCTGCTATATCGGGGCTGGAAACTGAACCTGGGTGCTCTTAAGCACTGAGCCATCTTTCCAGCCCCAAGACGCTAACTTAAAAAAAAAAAACAACATAATTATGAACTCTTTTGGTGCCTTTACCCCCTATATGTATCAAAGTTCTCACATAAATATCAACTGGTGGAAAAAAGAAGTGATATGCTTCTCTTGGTCATATGAGAACCTACACAGAGGCAAAGTAGAAACTAGATTCCTGGCCACCTGAGCAAGCCCTGCCTCTAGCTATAAACTATGCAGGTCTTCCCAGGTAAAGAAAACAATTTGTACTACCTCCGTTCACATAATATTTAGAGATGTATTCCGGATTTCCAACAAGTATGGAGATGTTTTAAATCTCTATTCCTATTGCTTTGGTTTTGATTTCATAGTTAAACATTTCACAAAAAAAATATATTTTATTTGTATATGTGTTTTGCCTGTGTGTTTACCTGTGTGCTTACTACAATTGTTTCTTGTACTCATAGAGGCCAAAAGTGTCTTCAGATCCCCTGGGACTGAAATTACAGATAGTTGTGAGATGTGACCAGGGTAGTGGGCATCAAACCTGCATCCTTTAGAAGAGTAACTAATATCCTTAGCTACTTCACCCATCCTCCAGCCCCTATTTTGTTTTTGATTTGCTTAACCAAAGATACTTGCCCGTCAACAAGTTGAAATTACAGCGTGTCCACTGATCAGTGTCAATGTTGTAAGAATCTATGTGGCGCACAAGAATCCGGTCATTGTTGTAATCTAAGTCATTGCCTCCAAGAACATAAAGCTTCCGTTGGACAGCAGCCATGGAGTGGTAGACCCTTCTCTGTAGCATGGGGCTGCGGCTTATCCACTTATTCTGAAAAAAAAAAAATTTCACATGAATTGGGTTAAAGAGACCTCACAAATACCAAAGGCAATGAGTGGTGTCTCACTAGCAATCCGAATCCTAGTGTTAACCACATCTTATTTACACATTATTTATGTGTTTAAAGGTATGGGTTTTGAACCTGAAAGCAAACAAAAAAAAATAACTACATAATCCTGGCTTGGGGGCTCACATAACATTTTTGGTAGGTTTGCATTTTATAGGGCGTTTTACATTTTATAATGCAATTATAAAATTTCATGATGCTTGCCTCATGGAAATTACTTAGGCTTAAGCACATGGCCAGTACAGTATAGAAGACAGTGTGATAATTAAAACAGCCTAGATGGAGACTATTAAGGCATCATTCATGTGTGATCTTAAGCAATTTACTGAACCCTTGTGCTCATCTCATTTATACAATTGGGATAATGAAACCTGCATGATAGCCAGTTATGATTTAGAAAATGCCTCATATTAATATATGTCCAGTACATACTCTCTGTTTTAAAAATATAGAGATTGAGGCCATGGTGCATGTCTTTAACTCCAGCATATGGGAGGCAGAAGCAGGCAGACCTCTTTGAGTTCAAAGCCAGTCTGATCTACGTACTGAATTTCAGGGTAGATAAGGCTACATGGTGAGAACCTGCCCAGCAAAAGGGAAGACATATATGCAGGTCCCAGATAAGTTAGGGTGAAGGTAGCTTTCCCATTCTTTCCAAATTAACCTGAGATCAGAGGACAGGCTAAGATTTGGCTCAGTAACAAACTTACTGTTTCCTTTGTATCTGAATCCACTTATGCTTCAGCTTATTGACAATTGTGCCTTTTGCCAAATAGGGTAATTAGGTCTAGACATATTTATATTGGTAGAAGGCCAACTTTTATATGACAGTGTCGAAGAATGGAGAAATATTTAATATTTGGCTCTAGATCATCCTCAACAATAGCAAAGTTATGACCAGCCCCTCTTAACACAAGATTCCTGTTTAAAATACAATGCACATTTTAATATTATATGAAAATCAACCATGGCTTTAAATTTAAATCTCAGTGGACTGACAGACAAGCAAACCAAGTGATAGATCAGGAAATAAAGCTAACCACTTCCTCCCTCATAGATACTCAACATATAGGAAGAACCTCATTTCCTTTTTGCCAAGACAAAATTGGACTTGAACCAGAAAAATCATATGATGTTTTGCATGTACAGAATTTCACCAGTTCACAAAGCTGTAAAGAAAAAAGCAGACTACAAGCACAAACATGCTTGTATAAACATTGGCATATATATTAAAGGCACTTATCACTGCAGGCATATAAAATGTAGCATTTATTCACTATAGGCACACATACTGTGGCATTTATTCACAATAGGCACACAGTATGGCATTTATTTACGATTAGAACATATACTGTGTCACTCACACTATGGGCATATATTAGCTCATTTCTAATTTCTCAGGGCAAACTGCAGACAAAACAAGTCTGAATACAGATTCTGCTCAATTAAACATAGTCTTTAATAGTCAAAGCTAGATTTCAGACATTTTGCTAATAAATATCTTTAATGCATTATGCTTGAGTGAATTTAAACATTCTGACGATGCTTATCTTGGGTGCTCTCTATGCGATAACCCATTACAGTATTAGGAATCAGTGTTTGCATTAGCAGTCCAGTCCCCTGCCACAAGACTGTAGATGCCATCTGGTTTGCAAAGCCTGCCTACATCCCCTGATTATATCTTTAGCTTCCTTCACTGCAGTGCCTGCCAGGTGAGCCGCCACCCGCTGCAAAGGCAAAGAAGCGGAGAGGCCTGGTGGGGTCATTCCTAATAAGCTAGCGTGTGAATACTAATCAGTGGTGGGGAAGCAGAGGTCACCCCAGCCTGCCTGTTGGCAGGTAGCGATGTGCTCTGTGGCAGATGGCAGGCATTATCGACTCTCCACAAAGGCCGAGAAGAGAAATAAGCACCAGGGCTGAATGATAGAGTTATTGAGATTCTGAGCAAGATGCAAGCAGATGTGATGCTTGCCAGTACCCACCGTAAACAGTATGCCAGCAGAATTCTTAAAAAAGAGCATGTGTGTACAAACATGAAACAGAACTCATTTCAGCAATGTTAATGCTGGCTTCCTTCTTAACCATGTGTGCACCAAACTCAGGCTTCAGCAATTAGTGATCTCTCATGAGACAGCTGACCCATGAACATCCAATCTCGGCAACCTACAGCTTCTAATAATATCAGGAGACACACTTGTAAAAGGAGAAATGCCTTCCTCAGTCAAGTCATTGTTAAAAATACAGCAGAAACACTGGGAGCACTGTGCACATACTTGTGGTACCTACCCAGATGCCACCTCCCAAAGTCAACCTGTTGTTTCATGTCTTAATATTGCTAGCTGATGGATATTAAACCTCCATGTCACACCGTTTTGGAATACTGTCACAATCAAGACTTATTTAGATTTCCAAGCCATAGAAAGGGCAAAATTTCAGCAGACAGCTGCACAGCTTGTAGATACTTGGATAGAAGGGGGGTGGGGGGAGGGTGAGAATAAAAACATTTCTTCTTTTAGGGGAAAGGGGGAATTAAATTTGCACCAAAAGTGCACAGAAAGGGCCCACAGCATTCTTACATATAATCAGTGTTTGTTATAGCTATAGAACACCCTTGGCTATATTAAGTCAAATGACGTTATTTGATTTAAGAACAACAAGGTCATAGTAATGTTTCCTGCTCCAAACGGCATCCCTCTCTAATGTATGCAAAGCTCTATGGCATTACATACAGCATGAAACTGGAGGAGCTAAAGTTTTGAAATCACAATGAGGAGCCAAAGGCTTTCCCCCAAGATGCTTTCTTTTCCCCATGTAGCTTAAGGTGCATTTGCACGGCACGCCTACTAATAATTCCTGTGGAAATCTTTTGAAATGCATTTTGATTAAGGTGATGACTTCTTATATAATTCTTACCTGGTTAGGTTCATATACCATCAGTCTGTTCTGATACTGGGCTGTGTTAGTTACTCCACCTGTAACAGAGTAGCACATGTTAAGTGCTTTTCATGAATAAGAAACAGGACCTTCCAAAATAAGAACAAGCTACAATTAAAGGACATTTAGCTACTGCCGAGTGTCTGTTTGTATGCTCTCAAAGTGAACTCAAGACACAATGAAGAAACTTGTTGTAGAGCTGATTCTTCTTCCAGAAGCATTTCAGTAGCAACGTGCTTGAGAGCAAGCAATGAGGATACTGACAGTGCAGGAGGCCTCTGATTCTAGCAAGCTGCTCTGGATGGCCAGATGAAGGGCAAAGGAGTCGGTGAACAGAGCACACACAGATTAAATTTCTCTCTATATAATTTAAACTAGGGACATAGTTGTATAGCCAGAACCCATCCTTAGCTAAGTTGTCAATGTCAGAGCTCTAAGCTCTGTGCACTAGCAAGGTGATAGCTTGCTATTTCTTTGGAAGAACACATATAGCAAAAGTCATTATCTATCAAAACATAGGGCAGTGGAGAATAACAATATGAATGTGCCACAATGGAAAGTAAAAATAGAAAAATCATATATAAAACCACATTTCACTTACCTCAATTTGATAAAAGCATTTATCTTAAAATGAAGTCCATATAAAATTTACCAAGGATCTTTTTCATACAAAATTCTCAAAATCCAAGGTGTATTTGATGCAGCACAGATAAGCCACATTCCAAGCTTTTAATATGACAAGTGGAGCCCCTGGCTAATGGCTACCAAAAGGAATGGCATACTCCAAACTCCTCCTCTGCAATTATTTCAGTCAACTTTTTTTTTAAATCCTATTTTACAGGGCTTATATGTAAGAGACTTCAAGCTTTCTACTTAATTAGGAACCAAAAAGGTCTTTAAACTGTTTTCCCTATTTGCCCCCACATAGATTGAAGAGAGTTGAACATCGGAAATTTTTTGAGTGTAGGCATGATAGCACAAGCAGACAACCTCACGCCTGGCCTCAAGTGGAGTGCCAGAGTAAAAACACAGGAACACTGAACAGTTTGTATGAAATTATCTTTTGATTCTGTGTACAGCATTAAATTAATTTCATGTTTAGAAGTGGTTGTCATCCCTAAGACATCTGATCATAATATACAACTATCCGGAAATCTGGAAATCGGGAAATGTTCAAACCCTTCTGGTCCCAAGCACTTGAGATGAGGGATGCTCAGTCATACATGCTTCTTTTCATCTTCGGGCTGTATGACGAGCCCGATAAAATCAAGGCTTTCTCAAGTCTAGTTTAACTTTTACTCTTAGGTGGGAAAACTCTAAAGAACAGCACATCGATCAAAAAGCGAGATATTTTAAAGCAACGCAACAATGAGAAAAGTGAGGGCTTAAAATCTGTCTTTATCAATACCACTGTAAGTAGTTCCAGATAGTATAAAAGGACACCCTTATCAGAAAGGCATGACTCTTAAATATGGATTAAAAACTCGATCAGGTGCAATAGCTGTTCCTATAGAGCTCCCCCCCCCCCCGCCCCCGGCTAGTTTTGAAGAAACTTCAGTATCCTCTTAGCGTAGGCTGCCTTCTGATGATAGGACCCTGGCCTTGCTTTTTCAACTTTACTTACTTTAGATTAGGTACAACTGTAGTGACTTTCTCTGTCTCTTTGAAATGTCAATTATTTTAAGACACTTTCCACTTTTAAGAAATTATAATATCTTTAAGGACCCAGATCTCTTTGAAATACAATCATCAAGGAAAAGGATGTCTTTCCCCTCAGTTTTTAGGAGAGGAAAAAAGGTCTTAAGTTCGATATGCACCAACTAGCAAATTCACACGGCCTAATTCCAGAGAAAAGGGTGGCAAACTGAGGAACAACTGAATGTGCTTTGACACATCCACTCAGTAGCCTTCCTCCGAACTCCATTTGCTCACTCTGGTGCTGAAGAAAGCCTTGTGTTTCCATAGAGCTGATTCCAAACACTGTTCTCATCACTGCCTTTCCTGACTGTCTTGTCTTATGTCACTCAGTAAATTTCCTTTTGCTCTGAGAGTCCAAATGCTCTGAGTGGATCTTTACCATCAACTCCATCACCAAGAGTCAAGTGAATCAGAATCCAGAAGATTAATATGGAGCTCTAAGCTGAATTTGAACAATCAATTTATACCAATACTACTAGATACATAAAGAGATGGACACTTGTCCAGGCCAATCATTTTCCTAAACCCTGGCAAAAAGACTGGATCCCCCATGTAAATGATGGTGGCTAGTATTAACTAGAGGGTAATTTTCTTTAAAAGGGATTCCGTGGCTTTCAATCACCTTTTAAAGTACATATTAATTATACAAAGTGAGACACAAATTTTACAACCAACAGAACTTCATCTACAGAGAAGAGAAAGGAAGAGATTCCTGTTCCTAAAGGAAGTTTTCTCTGGATTTAGTGAATGCCTCATTTCTAAAATGGAGTCAGAGGAAAAGAAACCATATTTAAGTTGAAATGCCAACACAGAGTCAAGTTGCACATCAAAATAAATATAGAACTGAATTTCCTTTTACCCCTGATGTCTGCTTCCTGTCTGATTGAAAACAGAATGCTGAAGAAGTCTCTCTTGGCATAACCATGTAAGAATAAACGAATCTGTTGAGACCACTCATGTGTTCAAGGTTAGAATGAGTGACAGCACTTGTGTTCGGGGGCCACAATTACTAGCTGAATGTCCAGGTCACCTCTGGTCACTTCTCTAACTGAAAGCAAACATGAGGCCAATCACCCAGCACTTACTATGAAACTCGGAAAGGATCTCTACTTGTTTCAGAGACACGGAGCAGAAGTAAGATGTACTGCAGTAAACTACCCACCTTATGACAACACTTAACACGTTTATAGCCCTATGCATATCAGTCTGCCCATCACAGACTAGATGTACAATCAGCGAATTACAGTGTGGCTACCACACTCCCTCTGTTACATGGGGTGTGCAACTTAAAACCATGCTCTTCAGAATGACTGTTCAGAATTGTTATTTATTCACTCCGGCAGATGCATCCATAATATGATTTTTATTAATCTGCACTCAATAATTAGATTCCTTAGCATTACACACAAATTTTCACTCATATGATCCTGTTCAGAAATGAGATATTGGATCACTAGTTGGGAATAAAATGCAAGTCCCAGTTAGTTATCTGCATGATTACCTCTAGAACGTGAAGACACAGGAGGCGCCTGGCAAACCTAGCGCTGTAACTTTTGCCAAGTCGGGATTGCAGAGGGAGACTGGGGACTTGCCTCTATTGCTTTTCCCTTTCAAGTAATTTACAAATGAGCATATAAACAACTCCATTTCTCCGCAGTACCAAAAAAAAAAAATACATTTTACAGAAAGCATCCAAGTTTTCAGCCCACATTTATTCCAAAGCGCTTCATCATAACATTCCTTCACATCCCACTCTTCACTTTAGATTAATCTGCTGAAATGAGATGCTAAGGATTTGCATACAGATTTGACTATACAAAAATAGATATGAAATTAATAACAGTCTCTATATGTTTTAATTTCTCCTAGTCTGAAGTACCCTTGCCGGCAGCAGTATTCCTGGCTCTGAAAGTCATCAAGCTGATTTGTCTGCTCTGGGTTAGAACGCCACATGCTGCTGTACTGTCCCCCGCAATCAAAGCACTTGCAAAGATAGATTCCACTCCTTCTTCTATCGAGTATATTTTATAGATTGGCAGTTTGATCTCCCTCCCCCTGCCCAGGAGGGATAATCTGCATCTTAACAGCTTTCTATAGATACAGCTGTCATTAAATATGCCATCTCATATCAGCATCCATTTTTTTTTTTCAAACCAAGTTTTCTCTAACTTTGAAGTGTCACAGTCAAAGTTAAGACTTCTCAGCCAAAATTGAAAATGAGCAACCTTGTCTTACACTTTTGAACTGCACCTTAAAGATATACTGCGGGTTCCCCAAAGTCAAATAAGTCTTTAAAAACTGCCAGGAGGAATGAAAAGTTACTACCGTGCTACCCCGAGTGAGGAACGCATTTTATCATCAAGACAAGAGGAAAGCATTTTTCTTAAGCTTCCTTGTACAGCTCGCCACAAAACTGTGTCAAATGGATGAATGCATACCAGAGAGGATGACAAGTGACTGCCAAGCAGCCTTTGTCTCTGCTACCAAGAAATGCTAAACACTCACACAGTATGCCGGGCAACAATGGCTCTGCACTGACAGCTTTTACAAAGCAGTAGGTTAGAACAGCTATGCTTGTGCTTTGGTCGGAGTAGGTCTGAGCCTGATGCTGTCTGTCTGTCTGTCTGTCTGTCTGTCTCTCTCTCTCTCATTCTCTCTCTCTCTCTCTCTCTCTCTCAATTACATTTACTTGTTGGTTGATTGGGGGAGAGAGACATACATGTGTGCCAAGGTGTGCATGTGGAGGTCAGAGGACAATTTGCTGTCTGAAGTCCTCTGCTTCCGTCATGTAAGGGCCCAGTGGCGAGACTTCAGCCTTTAGGCATTGTCAGGTGCCTTTACCAACTGAGTTGTCTGACAGGCCTTCTTATTTTTTTTTTTCCGTGGTGTTTTCTTTTCTCCCCCAAACCAAGAAATAGCAGTTTGGTGAGTAGACAGTGCTGTGCTTAAGTTCTGGAAGAAGAGGCCTGGGGTTTCTACCTCGGCTAGTGCTAGGGCACCACTGAGAGCAAGATGCAAAGCGCTGAGGCTCGCCATGCTGCAGAGGTGGTGAATTCGGCCTGCAAATTGAGGACTGAGGAGAGCTGGCTTGGGTTTTCTGCCTCTCTCTTGTCTGCCACCCTCACCTCAGTCTAGGGGAAGAACAGCAAGAACAGGAACATGATTTTATCTCTGGGGAGTCATGTAGCACAACCAAAGCAAAAGGAAGGTGCTGGTCTCCTTCAGAGGCGTAGATGACTAGTAGGCAGGACACAAAAGCAGCGCGCAAGTGGACATCAGCGACAACTCTGTCATCATTGAATGAAAATTTCTTACCACTCTCCTGTAACGGGAACTGAATTATTAAATGCATTTTGCAGTCTTCATTTGATTTCCTGTAGCATTCGTTGCTGCCTTTTGCATGGTTGTGTGTATGCATGTTTGTGTGGGAAGGTATGCTTGCACACGTGAGTGGAAGCCGAAGGACAACCTTGAGCGCCATTCCTCAGGCACTATTCACTTTTTTTTTTTTTTGAGACAGGTCCTCTCAATAGCTTGAAGCACAGCAAACAGGCTAGGGGCTGGCAAGCAACACCTCACTGGGAAGACAGGTGCCTGGACTCTGCAGATGGAACGCAGGCTTTCCCAGACATTCTACCCACTGAGCTAGCTCCACAGTCCCTATTCTATTTTTTTTTAATAGGCAGAATAATTAGGCACCATATTTGGCCTTTTTCTTCTCTAATTGTTTCAATTTCCTCTTATTTAAACACATTCCAATTTCATACTCATAGTTTAATTACCCTGAAAATGGCAACATTAAGCACAACCTCATATTAATCATTTTTATAGAATTAAACTCACTATTATCCCCTGAGAAAAGTGGTACAATGGGAATAGATGCAAGTTCAGAAGTATACTTTTATTTTGAGACAGGGTTTCATTCTCTAGCTCAGGCTAGCCAAGAACATACCCGATGGCTGAGGTTGGCCTTGAACTCAAGCAGTCCTTCTAGGTCGTCCTCATTTGTGCAAGTGTTGGGATTATAGGCAGGAGACACCATACCCAGTTAAGACAGTACATTTTATTACTTGCTTTTACAAGCAATAAAATGCTCCATATTTTCATGATGTGTATAAACAATTATAGCCTTTATATTCTAATCTTTTATACTAAATTAGCATTTTGGGTAACATATTTAACAATGTACTAAATTAAAACTAGTATCCCTATGGACTTCTCTGTCACATTATGAATCTCATACAAAATAAGTGTGTACTTAATAGACTAAAACCTGTAAAAAAGGAGTCTCGAACTTACAAAATATCTATTTAAAAAAAAACTGCTGCCCTTGAAAACGCAAATGATGCTTATGCCATCTACAGTGAACAAGCACAAATGTACAACCTAGGAAGAGGTAAAGTGTATACCATATGTTATTCTAAATAAGAGAAATCTGCCACAATGCTATGTCAACTAGGGGAACCTGCCATTTAAATTCTCATTTAAAATGCACTGTAATTCCATTGCTCGATCTGTTGGAGGTCAGAATCCTGCCTCCAAAGAGGCTGCACAGCATCTGGAGCGTCACATTCTCAACCCACAACCTCCATGCAGCACGTTCCAGTGCTGCTGCTGGGTTCTTACGAGGTCTTTAATTGCCCTCTCCCCATCAGCCAGATTCCTCAGTTACTTGCAATGATGTACCTTTAAGCGCCTTACATTTCTCATGTTCTCAGATACAGCTCAGCTTCCTTCACTAGTTCTGTCTCTCTGTGGTAGAGACACAGGCAACTGTCAAATCACAGGCTGTTCTTGCTGTGATAAAAATCCGGGAGCTTTCAACTTACAAGAATGATTTTCGGCAATTGATATTAAGGCAGTTAGACTGCGATACCACAAGTGTATAGCAACAAGTCTCTAATCCCTGCTGCTCTACTTTACTATGTAGTTCTGTATTTGTTGCTAAATTACTTCTCACACTTAACTTTAGAATGGTGTTTATGTTGAATGACAGGGTCACAAAAAGAGAGGCTATTTGTCTTAATTCTGTCCTCTGAAAAAAAAGGGGGGGACATTTTAGCACCCAAATATAATCAAATGCTGTTCATTCTCAATGGACAGCAACAACAAATATCAACATTTCAGGGGGTCATCATTTTTCTGTATCTCATTTGCTTTTAGAGATATGTCATGGATCAGTTCTACTTACAGTTTAAGTGTGTGTTTCTCAGACCTTCGGGAAAATGTTAAAACTGGTGGCTGTATGGTTCAGAAGAAAAAAAAACCCTTAATTTTTAAAACCAGAAATAGAATATTCTGTCAAATGTTAGCTCTCTAACTTGGGAGCTGTTGGATCTCTTTATGCTTCATTTCTTGGGCAGCAATATGGAGATAAACAAAACGCTCTTCAGGCCACAGCGAAGCGAGGTGGGGATAAAACCTCTCGCTGGGCTTTCAGGCTGTAGGTGACCTGAATGCTTTCCTCCCTTCACGCCACTATGGTCTCTTAACAGCTTTGTGGACAACTCGTTTCTGTTTGGCTTCCACCTTGGTTCACTAGCAACATTTGTTGTCATTTGTTTCAGGCTTAAGGCTGGAGTAGAAGTTGGGCAGGGAATGACTGGGGCCACCTGGGTGCTGGTTCTAAGACAACACAGATTTCATTCCTCTTGACCATCCCAACTCACTGGGAACTTTCAGGCTGGCAATACTGGCTAGGAAGCTCCAACCTATGTGGCTCCCTGGGTGACAGGTGCCTCCAGGGCAGCTAGCCCTGACCCCGACCCGAGAAGCTGGGGTACTGGCTGCTAAACTCCTTCCTGCAGGAGCCTCTCTAGGTTATTTGTAATATGGGAACATGTTACCATCTGCTAATCCAAAGGAAAGCCTTTTCCAGTTCTCCGTTCACACTATTAAAAGACAACAAAAAGCTTTCCAACTTAGAATCAGTTCTGAAATTTTTATTTTTAAAACCGTGTCAGTTCCCTGTGTTCTCTCAGAGGCTTTCCCCACAGCCTTCTCCCCAGGCCCTCCACCTAGTCTTGGATAAGACACAATCTCGGCAGAAGCTCTCATCAAGATCTTACCTGAATCTATCAACAAAGAAACTTCTGGTTCTGGCTCCTCACCACTGGTACTCAGCCCCGCAGGCCTCATCTCTCTGAACTTGTACCCGGATCCACAGCTATCATCGCCTTCCACTGGTACCCAGACCCACAACCTCATCTTTCCTCTCTGGAATTAGTGTTAGAGAATCTCTTTCCTCACTGCCCCAGTCCCTCTTACCTGCTCAGGACTCTACCATCTGTAGTCAGTGCCTAGGATTAATTCTCGTTCCTGGTACTCGGGACTTGCTCTCAGATTTTTTCCAGCCAAGTGGAAGTCTCTCTTTCCCACATCTCTCCTCACTTCCAAGTTTACTTTGTGCATTTCATCCTTTTAAAAAAGAAAAGTCCCTCCATTGATCTGAATTTTCTTTTCTAACTACACTTTTTTTTTTCTCAGCTAAATTTCTCTTTGCTTTCCTTTTTAGCCTTCTAATCTCCTTTTCCCTTCTTAAAGTCAAAAGCAATTTATAATGGAAAGAAAAAATGTTGCGGTCGCAAGGTTTGAATTATGTATGCCCCAGGAAACTGTACAATCTCTTCGCATAGGTACCAGTATAGGGGAAGGCAGACAGTCGCTGAGCATTATCTGATGGACTCTGACTCAAGGATGACATTTCAGTGATACAGTATCCACAGGAATTACAATGGAGCAGCCAGTGTAGCTTGTACCTGTAGTTTCTACCTCTACTTTCTCACTACTCCTTAACTATAGTTCTCTCTCTGCTTTGCTCTGTATTCTGTTTTCTGAAATGTATGTAACTGAAAAATGCATGGCAGATAGTTTAGACTGAACAGACAAGTCGCACTCATTGCAGACTCCGGTTTGGGCTGGGTGCTGCAAACTCTCCCCCTCTCTGAGCCTGTGTACCTTACACATTCAGGCCTCTGTCTCCCTGCGGTGTCTCCTAACGTGATGCCCTCGGGCCTTTTGCAGACCATGTCTTGCCCATCTGCCCATCCGTCTCCTCACAGTATACATCACTCCCTCTGCGTTCTTGCATTTACTCTAAAGAACAGAAGACAAGGTCCTCTGTCTAAGTTGGAGGGAGGGTTTGTAAGGAATGGGGGGCAGGAAAGAGGGTGAGTAGGGAACAGGAAGCTGAGAAGTGTCACGTGCTTGGAGAATTGAGAAGATGCCCCATCAAGTCTTCCTGGTAACTGTCCTACTATCTCAGTTGGCTGGGAACTGTCAGTCCTTTGTAACCATGGTTTTTACATCTGCAGATTCAAATTGGCTTCAAAAAACAACAACAAAAACAAAACCAAACCAAAACAACAACAACAACAACAAAAACCTGTGCTGGTACCAGACACATACAGATTTCTGTGTCATTGCTGTCTAAATATACTGTACCAACTACTTCATAGCATCTACACTGCAGGATGTGGGGCAATGTGCACAGGCTCTATGCAAATATTATGCCATTTTCAGTAAGGAACTTGAGCATATGCGGGACTCCCACCTCCCATGTTTTCTTCTAGTTTTTGAGATTATGATATAATCAAATCCTACCTTCCTTCCCTTTCCTCCTTGCAACCCTTGCATCTCGCAGCAAGGGTTTTCTATCAGCAGAGTGTGTAACTGCTTGCATGTGTGTGTGTTCTTGAGCCAGGCCCCCTGTGGTTCCTGAAGGACAACTACACAAGCAAAGATGAAAGCTAGGCATGTCCAATACTGTGCTTCCTAAAAGACGAGGGAATCGCTGAGGAGATTACATGATGATGTTCACACGTGCGAAGCTGGGGAGGAGGAATGATGGCAGAAAGCAGCCAGAGGAGCTGGAGGCAGTTGGGCCCCAGGGGCCATTTTGCATGTCCCGTTGGAAAGTATTTCATGCTCTTCTTATTACTTCTGTACCCTGGAAAGATTCCCAGCACCGCATCACCACACACTGTAACTGCCTACGATGCCTGACTCTGTTGCTCCATCATCGCAGGGCCAGAATAGGTCTTGGGGAAGCCAGGAACCCTGATCAACATCTCATGATTGGTAAGAAGTGAGTTTCATACTTGTAACTGTACTATCTTGTCTTAATGTGTCATACCCCAGCCATAACAATGCCTGTTCCTAATTCCCAATACTTTAAATGCAAACAAAATAATAATGGTGCAGACAGAGGAAAACCAATGCTATGGTATTTTAATAGCATTACTTAAAATTACCTTGTGCTAATTTTAGTAGACAGTGGAAAACCCAAAGTTCTTTCAGTAGATTGGATAAATTAAAGTGATTTAAAAAGGGATAACACAAGTCTCATCTAAACCCAACTAAGATGAAAATGGACATAGTTGTTGGGGGATTAAAGAAGCAATAACACAGGTTTTCATTGATGGCATATCTAAAAACAAAACACAACACAACAAAACAAAACAAAACAAAACACTCTTATTGCCAGGCATGGTGGTACACACCTTTAATCCCAGCACTTGGGAGGAGGGGCAGAGGCAGGAGGATCTCTGTGAGTTCAAGGCCAGCCTGGTCTACAAAGTGAGTCCAGGACAGGCAGGGCTACACAGAGAAACCCTGTCTCAAAAAACCAAAACCAAGCCAATTAAACCAAAACAAAACCCAAAAAACCCTCTGATTTTCAGCTTCTGGAAGGCAGGAGGTATGATTACTGACTCATATACGTCTATGGCCCAGCACCACAGTATACAGGGACACATCACTGACTGAGAGAATCAGGAAGGCCTGACATGAGGCTTCTTAGTAACCACAGTACCGTTTGTCTTGTTTTCTAGTGTTAAAGCATGAATTTCATGGTTAGCATCTCACCATCTTGCTGCCATCTGATGAAAATAAATAGATAAGTTCTGCAAGATGGGTCCCCTTCTCTCTCTCTCTCTCTCTCTCTCTCTCTCTCTCTCTCTCTCTCTCTCTCTCTCTCTCTCACACACACACACACACACACACACACATACACACACACACACACACACACACACACACACACACACACACACACGGATCTTTTTAGTGGGTCACATACCACCCTGTACAACAGAGAACATGCATTTTAAAAACACACCTACAGGATATTTAATGCTTATTTTACTTCACAAATGTGGATTTCGAATAGAAATGGGATAGAACATTTGTGAACTGGGTCACAGTGTCAAATGCTACAGAAGCCTTTAAGATTTGACCGCCTCTAGCATCTTAAATTAAATGCTAATGGGCATATCCATCCAACCCAGCTTTCTGAGTTCTCTGGTTGCCATGCTGACGAGCTGTGGACAGCTTTCAGAATGCCTTGACCCTGAATGGACAGACCGGGAGGGGGACAGAAAGCGAGTGAGCACAGTACAAATACCAGGCCTCTGAAGACGCATTCACTGAGTTCCACAGAACAGAACTAAGCCTTTAAGATCCGCATCCTCTAACCCACACCACCCCTACCTCACACAGAGCTTGCAAAGAACCAGGAGGATGCCGATGACTCAACGCTCTACCAACTGGAAATACCTCATTATTTGGTCAACATTAAGAAATAGCTTCACACATTCTCATCTGTTCCAATAGACAAAGCTCACATTTCCAAATCAGAGACAGGAGGATGAAATGTTCCTGTCTACCTTTAAAGGGGCCCATGAGCAAATCCAGCCAGGCCTTCCCTTTCATGGTTAAACTCCCAATTGATTTATTACAAGCTAGGCCCGAGGAAAGAGGCAGACGACTGCAGGTATTAGAAATGTCACCGGCGAGTTCCTCTTCTTTCCAATTAAAGGCTTCATACTCTACATGGGAAAGTGAGCGTCTCATCTCAAGTGCACAGTAGGGAGAGAAAAGCCTGAGAAAATCCTGATTGTTTTCATTAAATATGGTTAACACGGGCAGCATTCGTTAGTACAGGGAACAAAGAAAATGTATTTCCTTTCACAGTAGGAGGAAGACAAAGTGAGATGGCAAATAAGATATACAGTAAGTTGATAGATTTCATAAAATGGGAAGGGAAACACATAGAGGCTCGCTGAAAGGGAAGATACATGATTCCAGGATGGAAGGTCTGGCCAGGTTTTTGAGCTTCTGCTCCCGTAAACATCACCAAAAGAGACAGAGAGTAGTCATAGCCTTATGACTATGTGAGGGGAAAAAAAAATCAAGGATATTTAAAAGCTATATTTTGCAGTGCCAAACAAGACATGCTTATTAAAATATTTATGTGAAATTCATACAAAATTTAGACAGCACATTGCAAAATTTAAGAATATACTGCATTAACAACTTGTGAAACCAAATGAGTCAATGAAAGAAATGTAAATTGGGAGAAAATAAACTGCATTGATTTTATAAACCCACCATTGCTCTGTGTTCAGGAGAATCCAGACCTATTGTTATTAGCAAAGACTTAGTCACAACCATTTTGAAATTTCTTCAGCAAAACCAAACATAGTCCAGGTGACTCTTTTAGTAGTTGAAATGGGTATTTAAAGGAAAGAAGCTACTAATAAGTAAGAATTTTATTTAAATATTTCTACATATATACTAATTCCTAATGATTTTATTTGGTATAAAAAGCCAGTAAATATTAGGTTCTCATTTATTCTTTTTTCATAGTCTTAGTCCTTGCTTCATGAATTAATTCATCAACTACTTAAGTCTCAATATAAGATAGGTTACATCGATGAAAACAATTGAGGCCTCAACCAAAGAAGCTGAGATTCTGACAGTCTTCTGGGCCGTTGATAATAGAAGGAAAAGTAAGCAGAGCCAAAACTAATTTAATCTAGGGATAATTTTGTCAGAATTGATGTTTAAAAAGCTGGAAACTGTAACTGGGGAAATCCAAGAAGCCTTCACTTCCTAACGTGGTTCCTTATTCTAAGTCTGAGCATCAAGGGTCTAAGCTTTCTGTTATCTGTGTGTCCTTGGTGATACAGAACCCCAATGTCTATTTTGGCTACAAAATGGGTATCCTCCTACTGAGAGAAGAGACAACATTCCCCCTGAGAACAGCAAACACAGGATGATAGTGTGAGACACATGACAGAAGCCTCATACACAACAACATGGCAGCCAGGAGGGCGGCTGAGGAAAGCCAGGGTGGGTAAAGAAAGACTAGCACCGAGTGACCGAGGGCTGAAGCTCTGCTGTGGAATACCCTGTTCACTAGGCTAGTTTCTTCACTTTTGCCATAGCAAAAGGTTTTTCTTTGTTTGTTTGTTTTCTAAACATAAACAAAATGAGTAAACTTTTGCAGACCTTCAGCTTCCTACAAATGATTGGTAAGAGTGGGAGAGTCCATAGGACACCAGCAGCTACCACTCACAGATGACACAGAGGCTTCTTTTCAGCAGCTTAAGTCCTTCCTCCAATATGCGGTAGCATAGCTAATCCCTGGAGGAGAGTCTCTTGTTATACGCAGCCAAATGGATTTACTAGGGTTTTATTTCTCCTGCCGCCTAAGAAATGGCTCCTAGCTGGTCAGCCAAGAGTGAAAGGAAAAGCAAAGGACTTGGGTAAAACACTAGTTGTGGAGTTCACCCCACAGATAATCAAGAGCTGACAGTGGGAGCAACAGAAGGCAAGGTAGAAAAACTGGTATGATGGCCCATTAATTTTCACCCTGAAATTTTACACTTGTCACTCAGAAAAAAATAATCACAGAGAGGTCAATTATTTCCAATTCCATTGATCTCTATAGAAAAGTGCTCAATAAGTGATGGTTAATTGGCTAAAATGGCTCAATTGTTCAGTTACTTAGAGCCACGCTCCGGAAGATGACTTTTAAACTTAAGCCACAGCAAAAGCGCTTTTCAACAAACCCAGCATAGGAGACGAGCTCTACCTGATATCCAAAGAAGACCATCAGCCACATATCCAGCGTGACACGAAAGGGATCGGTCGAAGGGCTGCACAAAGGTCCATTTGTTCTTCTTGGGGCAGTATCGTTCAACTGTAGGCAGAACCTGGCGCAGTTCATTTCTGCCCCCTACTGCATAGAGGTATTCATCCATGGCCCCCAGCACAAAATGTTCCCTGCAGTTCTTCATGGGTGCTATCTCTGCCCAAGAATTACTACGAGGGTCATAGCGACAGGCAGTCCTCACTGCACAAGTCCGCCCACTGGGATGCTCCACTTCCCCTCCTGCTACAAACAGGAAGTCCCCCATGACTGCCACACAGTGATGGCTCCTTCCCACCGGCATGGGAGCCAGCTCACTCCAGTTGGCAATGGCGGCTATGAGAGCGTTCTCCTGATCCACGGGATTGAAGTACCTTAGTTCCTTGACTTTGCAGACCTCACGTTTTTTCCCACCAATGATATAGAGAGTATCCGACTGGAATCGCGGTTTGGTCCTGCGGGTCTGCCACACAGGCTGCGCATAGATGCTCTGGTGGTATTCCAGCGCCTCGTTCACAAGCGCAGTTGCCGTCTCACTTGCCTGGACCAGGGGGTGGGAGAGGGCAACCGTGTGGAGGGTATCCACATCCATGAGGCCAAAGCGGATGTACTGCAGGAGCTCATCCATGTGCTGGTAATGGCAGTTGTGTTCAAGCCACCTCACAGCTAGCTGAAACAGAAGGAAGTGAGATGAGAAAAGAACACGGGGCAGGGCAGAGAGGATGCCAGCAACTGCACATGGCAAGTCCCAGCTAGTCTCTAAACAGCAGCCAAACTTCCCCTACATAGCACAACACTGGGATATTTTGGTGCCTAGGTGAGGAAAATTTTTTTTTCTCTGTACTAGCAGAGAGGCAAAAGACCTCAAGGCATTGCTGTTGGAGCGAGGAAGGCTGTTAAGCAGGGCTCTCAGAGCTTATGACATCTTTTCAGATGAACAATAATTGCTTTTCAAAGAACAAAAACATGAAACAGCCTGTCCCCTTCCATCTCCTGTACGGAAGGCCTGTCACCTGGCCGCCAGGAAAAGCCCATGGTGGGTAGCGCCATCCTAGCCCGACTAATGTATGTCAACCACGAACAAAGGTGCTCTGTCAATATGAGTAATGTGAGAAAACATGTGATCACCCGAGACCACGGGATGCTCTTGAGAGAAAATCAATATGCCACTAGCGGAATGATTTAGAAAGAAAGAAAAGGCCCACTTCCATCCCTTTGGTAGGTACAACAACCAGGAGGAAGCAAGAACAGATAAAGTTACAATGTAACTTATATAAGTTTCCCTTCTCTACTACTTTTGACCTTGAAGACAGCTGTTATTTACAATGTAAGGTGCTGGCAGTTGGTTAAGAACCATTTCCACAAACAGGAGATAGAAGCATTGGTGGCAATAGCAGAAGGCCCCGCTAACTTCTCTATTAATGTGGCTTGATGTTTCAGTTTGTAAGACCACTCTACGAACTAACATAAATTGGTATACTGAGGACATCAGCTGACATAGCTGACGTTAATAATCCCTAGCAGTATCCATACAAAACCAAGTCCCGCAGAAAGTACTAAGGCGGAACTAAAGGAATTGACAGGGGAAAGTGAATTTGATTTAACTGTTTATTTGTTCTCTGTCTCATTGAACTGCGGTTTGCATCTTCTCTGTTTAATCTGTGGAAGGACAAAGGAGGAAGTCTGCCACTCTGATACCATTACTCCCCCCTGGTGAAATGAGCTGGGTTTGAACTAGTGTGAGGAATCGTTACTCTAAGCCTTGGCTGATAGCAGACTCCCAGGGTTTCTGCATCACTTGCCTGTGCACTGTGGACTTGTCATCTCACCTGGAAAAAGTCAGTGGAGGGAGAGAGGCTACTTCTGTTATGCAATGAATGCCTCTTTTAATTAACTACTGCATATTCAAATGAAATGAGGTACCAATGAGGCAGATACCACTGAGGGAAGATAAGCAACACTCTGTAGATTTTTTTTAAAAATGAGTGTACTTTTATTTAAATAAGACAGCAACCCGATGAAGGAAAAAGATCTTTGTATGATAACATTGGCAGTAATTAAGATGTTGCAAAAGAAACATATCGCTTGTCTTTTCCCAGGCCCCTGCCAGTGTGGAGAGCATTCTCACAAGAAGCATCCCATTTCCTCTCCATCTCAGGTTTAGCTTTGAGAGATGGGGCCTCCAATTATTCCCGTGTGGTACTAACTCAGTAACTCAATATGAGGCTTTCTGTTTGTTGCTCATGGAGCTTTCAAAAGTTCTCAGAAATAAGGCCATGCTTCTTAGTCACCAACTAAGTTTTCTTATACACTACTTTTGCTACTGCTCCTCATGTGAGTAGCTGCAATTGAGGGGAGCTTGCTGTGAACCTTTCTCAGCATCCACCCAGTTCTGCACGTTCCATATAGAAACTCCAGGAAATGGTACTGGGCAAACACGAGGTAGATGCTCACATCTCCAAAGCCTATTTCTCAGCATGGCACCGCTCATTTAATTAGATCTTTCTCTATCCATAAATCAGTTTTCCTAGGCCATAATATGCCTTTCATGTCATCTGCAAGCACACAGTTTATCTTTCTCTTTCTAGGACATGGTGTCACTACTGGCACAAGCGTATGCAAGCCTCAGCTATGCTTGGCTCTTAGGAGCTCTAACAATTCAAACTGGCACTGAACCAGTGGCCACAGGCTTTCCCTTCCAATGCTATGTTACATTCTTCTGAAGCTTTTCATAGATAGTTACCCCAGATACTATATGTTAATACTAGACAGTAGTCTGTGCACCTATATTAGTTTGGCTTTGAGATGATTTTTGTTTCTAGCTTTCGTTTTTTACACTTTTATAATTTACTGACATTTTCAGATCACACAAGCCTGCTATACATGAGTTAATCTAGATCAAAAGGAAATGTAATACACAACAGCTGCTCTGCTGTCAGCTTCGAACCTCACTCGCACATGAGTTACCCAGTTTTCTGGTCCAAGTGTAGATTCTGTCTTACTAGACAGAGTGGCAGGATGAGGCATCTGCCTTTTTTAAACAAACCGTACATTCCGGACAGGCCATGTGCCTGTCACCTTCTTTTCCCTGTGATAAAACTTCTGCCAGGGTCCTAGAAACCTACAAGAAGAACATTATGATAGGCAGATTTGGGCCCAGGGGTCCCGCTCAAACTATGGCACCAGCCAAGGACAATACAGGCCGTAAACTTCAAACCCCTACCCAGATCTAGCCAATGGGCAGAACATTCTCCACAGTTGAGTGGAGAGTGGGGTCTGACTTTCACACGTACTCTGGTGCCTCATATTTGACCATGTTCCCTGGAGGGGGAGACCTGATGGCACTCAGAGGAAGGATAGCAGGTTACCAAGAAGAGACTTGATACCCTATGAGCATATACAGGGGGAGGAGATCCCCCTCAGTCACAGTCATAGGGGAGGGGAATAAGGGGAAAATGGGAGGGAGGGAAGGATGGGAGGATACAAGGGATGGGATAACCATTGAGATGTAATATGAACAAATTAATTTTAAAAAGTTTAAAAAAAAACTTCTGCCAGAAGCAACTTAAGGGAAGAAAGGTTTACTCTGGCTCACAGTTCAGAAGATCACAGTACATGAAGACCAAGAAAGCACAGCAGGGAAACAGTGCCTTCTGTGGGCAGGGGCATGAGGCGCTAGGCAGAACGTAACTGCCAAGTAGAAAGCAGAGACTGAGGCCAGAAGCTGTAAAGTCTATAATCTTCAAAATTCCACTCCCGGTGAATTCCCTCTGGCAGCAGAGACACCTCTACAGATTCAGCAGCCTCCTAAATCAGTGTCACCAGCTGATGACAAAGTGTTCAAACATGAGTCTGAAGAAGATGCTCCATAGTCAAACCATAACGGTGACTCTGCTGTCTTTATCTTCTATTAAAAATTGTAAAGGAGGAAAAACCCATCGATATGAGTGATTAGTCATGGTTAGCCAAAAGTGAAAGACCTGTGATAGAGAGTTAGAGCAGAGGTTCTCAACCTGTGGCTTGCAACCCTCTTGGGGTTGCAAATAAGGTATTTACATTGTAATTCATAGCAGTAGAAAAGTAACAGTTATGAGGTAGCAATGAAATAATTTTATGGTTCAGGTCACAACAACATAAGGAACTGTATTAAAGGGTCACAGCATGAGGAAGGTTGAGAACCACTGATTTAATGAAACAGGCCACTATAAAGCCACATCTATGCTGTGAGCCCCAGGAGAATACAGTTTCCTGACTTCTAAGTGAAGGGAAGACCATGGAGGTATCTTAAAAGTTACATAGGGAGCTGAGAGACCATCATACACAGATAACTGGCTCATCCATGAAGCACGGCAGAATAAGACCCCAATTAGATATGTTACATATTTTACAGATTATATGTGGAAAAAGGTATTCTGCAAACTGATGGTTTTTAAGATGACATGGCATCAAGGAAGCATACCAGATACAAGGCTAGACCCATACTCTTATTTCTTCTAGCCTTCCAGCATCCTCATTACTATAATCGCTAATATTTAAGAGACAAGAATCTGTCTGTCTGTCTGTCTATCTGTCTGTCTATCTATCTATCTATCTATCTATCTATCTATCTATCTACCTACCTATCTACCTATCACCACTAGATGTATCTCCCATCTTTTTGTTAAGAAAGAATTACAGATTCAGTTTGGGAACTCACTACAAAGAGTGCTTAGGAAAATTGATATGTAGGCAAGATTTTGTCGTAACCTTCTGGTATCGTGTATCATCATATCCAGGAATAAGAGGATTCTTATTCTGCCTATCTCAGGTCAAACAACTGCATAGGGACTTGTTCCTTCCTACATCATAGGAACTTAGTCCAACCTCAGCTACTCAGTTTCAGCCTCAGAGCTTAGAAGAGGACAGCGCTTGGTCCATGGTGCTATGAATAATTGCTACATGGACAGATTTTTATTTCCAGCTGTTCTTAGTCTGTTTCTTCTAGTTCTAGCATTATCAGCCCTTTATTCCTTTACATATTTATTAATTTATCCACCCACCACAGGCTTCCATTGCTATTTTATTATCTCATCTTTATGGCTTTCCTATAAGGTCTCTATAAGCTTTCAAGAGTCCACATGGCAGCATGTGGTGCGCTCATCTCGAAAATACAAAACTGTTGTTTGCAGCATGCTGGATGTTTGAGGTTCTTGACAGAACAATGAATGGTGTAATCCTTTGAACTTTCACATTATTGATGAAACTTTCAGACAAGAATAAACTTTAAGTTCCATTTAGTTTCAGTGTCTTTATTTTATGGGTATACATCGAATCCAGTCCAGTTAGCTGGTATTTAATGCAAGCCATCTAAATCCTTAGCACAAACACTGCAACTAGATGCCCACTCTTTAAATTACACAGTAAGTCTGCCTATTATACCACCTTGTCATTGTTTTCTCACTTTAAAGTAGAACCCGAGAAAATACACTCTATCTAATATGTAACTCAAGTAACTGCAAACTCTTCAGACAAGAAAAATAAACTATACTTGTAAAACAACTATACTTTGATCCAAAACAAGTTGACAATATTTTTCAGCAAATCCCATGAGTTCCTTCAAAAATAAACAACATACATGTAAAGGTACCAATTAAAAGCTGTGCAGGTGAAAAGCAAACACTGAGGGATAGGACATGCTTTCAGTTTTTATTGTTCCATGTTCTTACAGAAATATATATACTACATATTGTTTATATATGAATATATATACCATGTTATCCATTGTAAATTCAACCGGGATCAAAATAAATGGAAATGTAATCTTTTCCCTCTGCTTTCCTCAGCATCTCTCTGCTCAGTGCTACTTTAGGGAGTAGAATACAGGATATGTGTGCACACACAATGCTAAATATGGTAGTATATAAATCAAAACTGTATCTAGTTTGTTTGAAGTTAACATACGTAGTTTACTCAGAAGGATATTACATGAACAAATGTTATATTACTAACACCAAGTGCCCAAGTTGTGTCCCTTCCTGCTCCTGTTGGGTACACTCAGAAGCTGTTGTTTTGAAATCTAAAATTCTTGGTCCTTTAAAAAAAAAAGCAAATGTTTTGAAGTCTAACTCTATACTTCTATATGCTAGAATATGTGTGTACAATAAAATTTGACACCAAAACAATAAAAAATCAAATTCTTAGCCTCAGAAGTCTAGAAAAATTATTAATTATGAAGTCATCCCCAACTCCAAAAGATACAACAATGTGCTCTTGCATAGAGAGAAGTATCTTTACACACGACAAGTGCGAGACATGTGGCCTTACAACGAAAGTTCTTGGAGGAGAGGTGGTTCATGAGGCCCTATCCCTCTCTAAGTTGCTAATGGCAGTTAATGGCTACTGTGGAAGGTGGTGGCATTTTTCTTTTCAGTTTGTTTAGCTTCTGGTAAGTTGTCATAGTCCAGTAAATAACTCCTCATTCACACTCATGCGAGGAACCGTACTTAAATGAATTGGACCACACACAAGACATGAAGAAGTTGTTATAATATATGATTACACCACACAATATATCTGGCATAAGGAAGTTTAGTTGAGGGAGGGGAAGAGGGAGGAGTTAGGGCCTCCAGGAGGATACAGGTGGATGGCTGGACATGTAGTCAGACAGACAGACAGACAGACAGACAGACAGATAGACAGACAGACGGGGACAGAGGCATGAGGACAGAGAAGGACACAGAGAGAAAATGTAGGGACAGAGGGAAGCTGGAACAGATGGAGTTGGGGAAAGAGGGAGGGAAGGGGAGAGGGAGAGGGGAAAAAGGGGGAGAGGGACAGAGGGAGAGAGGGAGAGGGAACAAGAAAGCTGGAGTGGCAGGTGGGTCCTTTTATCTCCTCACACAGCTGACACACCTAGAGGTGACAGCAAGTGATGCTGTAAGAAGTTGCTAGGACCTGAAGGCAGACTAGCTGAAGTGTCTGTACAGTAACAGAAATGAAACTAGAAGAGGGACTAGTGGGAGGAAAAGCGAGATCAATGGAGTGGTAAGGAGATGAGATGGAGCAATTGGGTGAATGCAATCAGAATATGTAATTTGTGGATGAAAATATAATTAATACATGTTTTAAAAGCTTTTAAGACATGAAAAAGCAGCTCTTCATGAAAAGAATGATCAGATCGCTCAAATCTAACTCTAAGAAAAGATAAAATCATATTACAGCTTTTTCAAATGAGAGTTATTTGGTCTTGATCCACACAGACTCTTTCATTGAGAAGGGTATTTTTAGCACAGAGGTAACCAGTGAGTGCCCAGTGAGCAGTGGCTGTTCCTTTTGTTTTCAGCCTTTATTCTGCCCTGGCCTCATGGTAGAAAGCCTTGCTAAGGATGCAGTCTGAGCTTGGGAAGGCTCATGTGACTATGCCTTTTTCATTCAGACAGGCATAGAGCCCCTGGCTCTCCTTGAACCTGGAAGGTATCATAAGCTACACTTGGGTCACCTCAGAGAGAGGTAAGAACACAAAAACCAATCAACTGGCTGATATTCATGAGCCTCCCCCAAAACGGGGTATGTTAAAAAAAACAAAAAACAAAAAAAAAACTGGGCAGTGAGTGGGAAGCCAGAATGGCACATTTTAACACGTGTAGACTACCAAGCACACTCTCTCTTCTAATCACGACCACAAACAAGAGCTCAGTAATTGTTAATATATTAGAGAACATTGTTTTACATACCATCTTAACATACCCTTATTTCTGGAAGACAGAAGTCCTCGGTGTGATGCCATTTTAATATCAATATAGTTTCTGTAGGCTAAAAATGTAGAAACTTTCTGCAATGGCAAGTGAGCAAGCATCTAGATTTGTCATATTGTCCTATACAGAAGCCACTTCCTTAATGTGAATCATGTAAGGTCCACATGGTGACATATTAAATAATGACTGCTTATATTAATAAATAAATACTCTGAACCGTGCATTCACATTCTTTTCTTTAAGACAAAATGAAAAATTTCAACTAAAAAAAAAAAAGCAGCATTCCCATAAAACCCCAAAGCACTGGAAACTAAGGACGTGTGTTTCCTCTATCAGAACAGTGACAATGTTTCCATGGAGGAGTATTAAAAATTACAACAGTGCTCACTCGAGTGCTATAATTAAAACTGTGTCAACATTTTGCTTGTAAAACAGATTTTTCAAGGAAGGTTGCACATTAACCATTATAGCTGACTGCAGACATATGACGCATAGGCGAGTTTTCCTCTGAGAAACATATTTCACTGGAATCAAACCTTATGAGGTCCCAGGATTATGTGCTGTAGGAAAACAAAAACTCTGACAGGTTTAAAACAAAGATTCAGCTTAGTAGATGTGATGATAACATATCATTTCATTGTTCATTTAAAATTTTAAGAAGTTGGGACATTGATAAATGCTTTTATTTCTATGTTTTACATAAAACATGTACTCTAATACACACACACACACACACACACACACACACACACACACACACACACACACACACACCAAGACTCCAAAAGCAAGAACCCTTGACACCAAATATGTGTCTTACCTACCAAGGAGAATATAGACCCTGGGCTCAGGAACAGGCTTTCCCACAAAGCCCAGACAACCACACTCCAGACACTCAGGAGTATAAACCTCAGGTGATTTCAGCTGCTCTTTGGTTTAGTCTCTGGAAATTTTTTTTAAAAGCAGTTTCTATACAGAGACAAAGAGAAATTCCAAATGAGAAAGGAGGAAAGTCCAGTGTCTGTTGTCATTGAGCTGGCTACCATTTTGAGCTCATTTCTTTAAAAAAAAAAATCTTTCTGAAAAGCCAGTTGTAAAGAGTAGTATAGAGCTATGTCTAGCTATAATTGTGTGAACTTAAGTCTGGGAATAGGGCTTCATCAAGACCCAGCTATTCCACTCCTTGGAATATACCTAGAAAATGCTCCAGCACACAAGGACATATGCTCAACCATGTTCATAGCAGCCTTATTCATAATACCCAGAACCTGGAAACAGCCTAAATGCCCCTCAATTGAAGAATGGATAAAGAAACTGTGGTACGTTTACACTATGGAATACTACTCAGCTTTTAAAAACAAGGAATCCCCAAAATTTGTGGACAAATGGATGGGACTAGAAATGATCATACTGAGTGAGTTAACCCCAAAGCAGAAAGTCTCACATGGTATATTCTCACTTATAACTGGGCACTAGCCCAAAAGGCATGTCCCATGAAAGTCTTCACTTACCAGGAGATTGAGATAGATGTGAGGACATCCTACTGAGACTCTAGGTAAGAGAAATATAGGAGACGGAGAAATAGAAGGACACAGAGGGTCCTAGAAACCTACAAGAAGAACATCATGACAGGTGGATCGGGGCCCAGTGGCGTCTGCTCAAACTATTGCACTAACCAAGGACAATACAATAGTAAATATTGAACCCCTACTCTGATCTACCCAATGGACAGGACATTCTCCACAGTTATGTGGAAAGTGAGGACTGACTTTGATATGAACTCTGGTGCCCCATATTTAACTACTTCCTCTGGGTGGGGAGGCCTGATGACACTCAAAGAATAAGCAGGCTACCAAGATGAGACTTGATAGCTTATGACCATATAGTGGAGGAGGAGGTCCCCCTCGATCATAGACCTAAGGGAGGGGAATAGGGTGAAAGTGGGAGGGAGGGAGAAATTGGAGGATACAAGTGATGCGATAACAATTGAGTTGTAATCTGAATAAATTGATAAAATTTAAAAGGTGCTATCTTAGAAATAAAACTTACATGAATAGTAAAAAAATAATAAATAAATAAATAAATAAATAAATAAGGAAAGCAAATAATTCCATCCAAAATAGGCTATGGATCTTAAGAGAGAATTCACAAACCAAGAAATATGCATGGTGGATATTAAAAACGGCTCAACATCATTAGCCGTTGGAGAAAACAAAATTACATTTAAAAAAAAGAGAGAGAAAATCTACCTCACTACTGTCAGAATGTCTATCATTAGGAAGTTAAATGACAACAAAGGTTGGACAGGATGTGTGGAAAGAGGAACCACTGTGGTGCGGACAGGATGTGTGGAAAGAGGAACCACTGTGGTGCGGACAGGATGTGTGGAAAGAGGAACCACTGTGGTGCGGACAGGATGTGTGGAAAGAGGAACCACTGTGGTGCGACTACAAAATAATGCTGCCACTATGGAGACCAGTGTGGAGATTCAACAAAAAGCTAGAAATGTATCTGTCACATGATCCAACTCTATCACTTCTGGACATTTTTCCAAAGGCTCCACATCTTACTGTAGAGTTACTAGCTCATCCGTGTTCATTGCTGTTCTCATCATAATAGGCAGGAAGTGGAATCAGATTAGTTGCTCATCAACTAATAGATAATGAACATGAAGCACATATATACAATATAATTTTATTCAGTCATAAATGAAACTGAAGTTTAAAATTTTACAGATATGATTCAATACCTTTCTGTTTATAGTTCTCTCCCAGCCAACCGTTCAGTTGGCAGGCACGCAGGGCTGAGAGTCCTTCCTCTGGGAGGCCTAGACGAGTGACTGGGTCTTTGGCATCCACATTGTATCCTCCTGACCCTGCTAGCCCCTTTCTCCATTGTTTGCTCCGCAGTATGCAATAAAATTATTAGCTGTCACATTTAGCTTGGGTTGCTCTACTGAACCATCTTATGAACTGAATGCTGGGCCACCCCACCCTGTTCCCCTGGATTATGTCTTCTCTACAGTGAGTGCTTGGAGACACTTTGTTTTTCTATTATGGCCCTTACTCATCCACATTCTTTTTTTCTTTTTCTCTTTTTTTTTTCTGCTTCATCAGGAGAAACATGTCATTTTTCTAGTCAAGATTAATCATTATCTCATTCATTTATACTTTTTTGCATTAAATAATATTGTTTATATGCACAAAACCACATTATCACTGACCCCATGTTATTACAAAAAAATAAAGAATGAATAAGACTTGGTTTCTGCTGAAAAAAAATTTACAGATAAATCAGAGAAGTGAAAAAGATATATCCAGTAGTTGATAAGGGATGAGATATGATAGATATGACAGACATACATTCAGAATTTTAGATGCACCAAGATAGGAAAGATGCTTTCTTCAAGGCTGCCAAATACAAATAGCCAAAACACTAAGAATGTAACATTTATATAATTCCTGACTGTATCATGGTTCTTCTTGCTGTAGACAGTAGTTCATTGTATATATGTGTAATAATGTAAATGTATATGTAAAAAATAAAAAATGCTTAATTAAAAAAAGATAAAATTTTCATGTGCCAAAAAATTATATTCTACTTATTTATAAAAAAACTGGCATAACTGAACATTGCAAAGGCCTCATTCACTTTATCAGGTTTAGGTATCCTTGTACCTATGCTGGTAGGTGAGAAAATATTCTTGTAAGTAATGTTATTGTTAAAAATATTGTGTATATTTGTTTTAGAATAAATATTTCAAGATGTGAGACAAAAGATATAACCAGTGAGGAAATCTAGGCACAGAAAAATGAAAGCCCAAATGTTCTCCTTATATACGGGTCCTGGCTTCAAATATTTAATTTTGTATGTTCATACCAGAGTTTCTGTAGAAGCCAGGAAACTAGGGGGAGGCCACTGAGAGGAAGGAAGGTATCTTTAAAGAGAGGAGACAGTAGACTGTTGAAAACACGAAGGAAGCAGAGGTGAAATACCCACATGGAAAGGTTTAAACGGAGATGAGGGGGGGAATGAACAAGACAAAGGGTAGGAGAGAGAGCTAACTAAAATAAAGAAGTTATGAAAAAGCCATATGAGAGCTGGTATCCTGTAACCAAGTTAAACATATAACATATGAAAGAAAAAGTAAAGCTGCAGCTGACACTGGGACAGCCATTTCTTCCTGTTTATAAATGAGTAAATAAATAACAATATTTTCTTCCTTTAGGCACTTATCACCTGAGTATCAAAACTATTTTATAATTCAATTCTCCCCAACTCCCATATATGAGATAGGCAACTAAAATTAACCTGGGATTCATGCCATGGGTTTCCATAGTAAGAACAGTTTTCATCGGGTTGTTTTCAGATAAGCAAAGTGGAACTTTTTATTCATATCCTGAATTCAGCAAGACATCTGTATGTGTCTTAGTTTACTTTCTGTTTCTGTGATAAAATATTGTCCAAACTTGAGAGAAGAAAAGGCTTGTTTACCTTACAGGTTAGATTCAAAGTAACCTGTCAGCAGTCATCAAAGGAAGGCAAGGCAGAGAAGAAAGCAGAGAGCATGTAGGAAACCTGCTTAAAAGGCTTGCTTCCCCAGCGTGCTCATTCTTATGCAGTCCAGGCCCACGGGCCCAGGGATGGGACCACCCACAGTGGGCGGGGCCTTCTGCCTCAACAAGCAATCAAGAAAATGCCTCACAAACTGCTTAGTGGCCTCCACGGATCTGGTTGCCACCCAGATGGGTGCGTTCTCACACACACCAAGTGATGTTGTATAAACTTTGCTTGACAATATTCTCCGGCTGGTTAAATAAAAGTAGGTGACAGCCTATAGCTGGGCAGAAGAGAAGCAGGCAGAGGCTGCCGGGCTTGGGGTCAGATGAGGCCCATTAAGCAGAGGGAAGGAGGAGAGGAAGCCAGAGGGAAGGAAGTCACCATGGGGCTGTATGGACCATGAGCATGTGGCCATGTTGGCGGCCCAGGCAGGAACAATTACGGCAAGAAACATGGGGTGTGTAGCTGGGAAACAGCAAAATAGCTTAGAGGGTTGATATCTGCCCAGTTATTATGCCTCAAAGCTTTTATAAATGTAAAATGTCTCTGTCTTCATTATTTGGGAACTAGCTGGGTAGAGAAGGCCCTTAGAGTCTAGTATCCCTCCCACAAGACAGACATGTCCACTGGCCAATCTGATGCAGGCAATTCTCCAACTGGTTTTTTTTTTTTTCCTACGTGATTCTAGTTTGAGTCAAGTCACTGAACACCAACTAGGGCATGTATGCGTGGGAAGGCATACGTATACAGAGGACGCATGCACAAAGCTGATTTCTAACATGGTTTTGTGAGGATTTCCAATCCTCGTGAAGAGCTTTGATCAGAATATATCATCTAATATATTGATGTATTAATAGCTAGCTGTCCTATACAAATTAAATAATCTCAACCAAAGAACCAAAGGCATTTTAAAACTTCAAAGCGACTACTTCAAAATGCTACATACTCAGAGTACCTGAATCAGATATTATATGTAAATAAAATATTTAACTTGCTTTGTACATAAATTTTTGTCTCCAGTCTGGCGGATTTCTCTGATGACGGGACAATAAAATACAACCAGCATCACCCATGCAAACATCATACACCACAAATGAAACTCGTTCTTACTCACCTCACATGTCACCAAAACAAATACATACGGGTAGAGGTAACATGCTATAATTGATCTGCAGTATTTTTAGAAGAGTGAGCAGAAAGACAATAAGCGTCCATCCAGTCAATGAGGCTGGGGCATTACTGTTTCGGGGCATTACACAACACCACCGGATGACATACAACGCCTAACTAAGATGCTAGCATAAGGCACATCCTACTTGGACATTAAAAGGACTTTGCACACAGCCAATGAGAAATAAGCATATACTACTGGAAGAACTTGGAAAACAAGAGAAAACGCTGCTGTGTCCCACTGGTAAACAGGGCATGCAGAACCTCATGCAGACCACCACTCTCTCCCAAGCACGGCATGCAGTGAGGACGGGAGGGTACCATCCGCTGAAATGGCTAGGGACGATTGCTGCTCTTTCATCACTATTTGGCACATACCCTGTGAGGTAAAATGTGGCAGGATGTGAAGGAAGCAGGATATCAGAAACCTATTTCCAGGACAGGGCTGTAGCTCCAATAAGCTGGAGCTTACGTCGTATGTGTGAGGACTAGAGCCTCGGCATCCCACACACACTCAACTATTTCCATAACGTATCTGCGCACTTAGGAAAACCACCAACACGGTTACAGCATCTGTACACTAGGATGATATTATGCCACCCAGTTCTCAAGAAGATTAGGAATGAGATAACACTGGGAAGTGCTTGGTACATAACGTCATTTAGACACTATGTAGAATGAATGTCATAGCAATGTGACCAAGAAATGGAGCTATTCTTCTTCTAAGTTCAAGGTGAAGTCATCACATTCAGACTAATTTTTTTTATATGACACCATGTTGTGTGTTGCTGACAGAACCTTGTAGATGCTAGGAAACATAGTATTAAATGTTTCCCGTGTTGTTAAGCAACATGAAAAGCACGACAGTGCAACAGAATTGCGACAGCCCTTATGATGATGGTTCTACCTCCACAAGTGACCCAGGAATTGACGTGGTGTGGCTTTGCTGAGTGGGCAGCCATAAAAGCATGCATAAACAGATAAATAATAAGCAGGAGAGAGAAAGCCACATGAGTTTAGCGGTTTCTGAATGATACCTGATTCTCCCCCATTGACTTGGCCACATGACTCTCTTCAGATCTCAACTCAGTTAACTTAGGGATAACTAATAACACACACAGGCGAGCTCAAGAGTGGGTGAGACCTAAAATAAAGATCGATTGTCTAAGCCGACTACTTATCTTTTGTTTTTGTTTTTGTTTTTTGTTTTTGGTCTTTCTGTGGATAAATGATATAACCATGGATTGTTCCTTCAGAGTTTTTTCACTCATCTATTCCTGTTTCAGAGAGTTCACTGGGTACTCAGAATACACTCAATGAGAAAGATTCTGACCATTACACATACATGCATTACACATACATGCATTACATATACATGCATTACACATACATGGGTTCTTCCTTGCCATTCAATTCCAACTCTACTAGCACCATATCAGGTGTCCTGAGTCTCTACACAGTGTACTCGTGCACCTGGAACAAAGGTGGAAAATCCTAAAGACCTGAGAGTTACAGTGTTTGGAGAAAATTCAGTCCCACTCATGGACCATCTTTTTTTCATTCATTCATTCATTCACTCATTTACTTTACATCCTGATTGGATCTTCCCCTCTCTCCTCTTCCTCCCAGTCCCTCCCCCTCACTTCCCTTCCCCCTACACCCCCTCACTTTCTTCTCAGAGAAGGGAAGACCTCCCATGGATATCAGCTCACCCTGGCATATCAAGTAGGACTGGGCACATCTTTTTCTATTGAGGCTAGACAAGGCGGTCCAGTTAGGAGAAAGGGATCTAAAGGCAGGCAACAGAGTCCTAGACAGCCCCTGATGCTGCTGTCAGAGGTCTCACGAGAGGATCATGCTGTATACCTGTTCCATATGTAGAGGGGACCCTAGGTCCATCCCATGCATGGTCTCTGGTTGGTGATTCAGTCTTTGCGAGTCCCTATGGGGCCAGGTTAGTTGACTCTGAAGGACCATCTTTCTGTGCTGCCATTTCATTGGCATTTTAATGCTGCTGGAACAGTTTTATATTTCATGGCTAACAAAACTGTGAATTGGTAAACAGGCCCTAGAACACCCTGAGAGCATCAACCCCTTCAATGCCTCTTTGTGGCTTGATTCATGAATAATGAGTAAACAGAAGATGCATTGGGCACTCAGGCTCCCCAACTTAGATCAAAGCTGTAATAGCATGACCAAAATAACCTCACAGTATTCACCCAAAGTCATGGACACAGACATGGTCAATTCCATCAGGTAGTGGTGGTATGATGGAATGGTGCACTGGAATTTTCTAAGTTGCATGCAACTACACACTCTTAAGAGGATGGGTGATGGAGCAGGCACCAGATATCTGAAAGACCAAGGGAAGGGGGGGGCAGGGCCTAAACTGCCAATGTATTACTTAGTGAGCTGCCCAGGGGCTACCCTCACTTCTGGAATTTCAGACTCACTGCTGATGTTTAAAAAGAGCATTACATCACATGGTATTCCCTAACTTAATCTTCTTCATGGTAAAAATACCTAAGGGAAAATGAAGCCCTCTTTCCCATATTTTAATACTTGTATTATGCAAAGAGATACAGTTTTCACTATAATTATCATAGTTGTTTGTTTGTTTGTTTTTAACAAAACAGAATTTCATAGAAGATTTGAGTCCACAAATAATTGGTCAAATAAAAGGGTTTAGGGGTGCTGAATGGATCCTTCAAACAAGCGAACATCAAACAAGTCTTGAATTAGGATTCAAGTGTGCAAGAATCATAGTGGTTTTAATTTTACTTCAGAGGAAATGGCTAAGGGCTCAGTTTAGGTGGAGGAGGCCTGAGGTGCCCCATCTTTAGTGTTCCTGTGAGGAAGATGGTCCTTAGTGGGGAGACCCAGTGCTTGAGGCTTTCTGAAGATGTATGGTGAAAAGGGGAGTACAGCAGCTCAAGGAGCGAATATGAGGCAGTGGCTGTCCCCAGTGCTCACCTAGAGGATATGTGGGGTGGGGCTTTACTTAGTTCCAGGGGCATCCCATGGGTGCTTGGTGAGTGAGGGGACACGGAGTTACTCTGGGACATCACGGTGTGGAGTACTAAGTGGGGGCAGGGAGTGGACGAAATACAGAGGGAATCAACCATGGCCCAGTAACTGAACCCCATCCTGGAGGCAGAATAATTGTCAGCGCAAGCCAGGCAGCGAGGTGGAGTGTTGTTGGCTAGGACCTTTGGAGAAGTGCATTTGTATGCAGAGAGCCCGATCTCAGCGGGCGAGGTCAGCTTGTGGGCACAGGGGCAGGTGGTTCATGGAGGGCTCCCGAGAATGCAAGAAACACCTTCTATTTTGGAGACAAGCTTCCCACATTTCAAAATAAACAGGACAAGGTTTTGGGGGAAGTTCAGAACCCAGGAGATCTCGGGCCAATATCAGTTTGAAATCATGACTTCTATTTCTTGTAATAGGAAATGGTTATGGCTTAAGTCTCGTTAACTTGCAAACACGGTGACACTATGTGGTGGTTGAATGATAAATGCCCCGCCCCATAGTTTGGTCCATGGTCCTCAGTTGCTGGCTGTTTGGGGGAGATTTAGGAAGTCAGTCTTGCTAGAGGGTGGACGTCCCTGGAGGCATGATTTGAAGTTTCAAAAACCAAGTGCCAATGCCAGTGCACTCACTCTGTTGGTGCTGTGAGTGAAGATGTGAGCACTTGTTGCCATGCCTGGTGTCTGACGCAAAGCTTCCCTACCGTGACAGATGTGATAATTGTTATCCTTTTCCAACCATAAGCCCCAGAGAAACTCTTTGTTGCCTTGCTTTATAATGGCAATGAAAGGTAGCTAAGATAGTCTACAAAATAAAATGACTCATTTCCTCCAGATACCACTTTTCAAAATACAAAACACAGCAAAAATATTGACTGGCTTCGTTGGAATATTTCTCTCCTAATTATTCTTTATTTCCTATTGCTTAAAATCCAGACATAACTAATCAATAACTCTGTGAAGCATCCCCGAGGGCTCTCTTATCCATGCAGTTCCCTGAATGAAAGAAAAGGAATCCTTCGTGGTTGAGTGTAACGACGAATTTGGTAAGACCACCATCACGAACAATCCTACTATCGTGTCTCCTTAAATGCATGTTCTAAACAGCACCATTACTTAAGTGAGAGCAGCATTAAAATCATAAGGGTATTCAATGTCGGCCTTCACTTTGGAATCTCAGATGAGACTTATTTATTACCTGAGGACCTTCTTTACCATTCAAACACAAACACTTTGTTTAAAACGCCAAGAATATATAATATGATCAAAACATCTTATATAAAATTCTCAAATAATATATATGTATATCTACACACACACACACACACACACACACACACACACACACACACACCACATATCAGTAATGGAAATATAAATTTAATTTCTGTAATAGTTATTTGCTGAAAGAAAATAAATACATAGAAGCCAGAAATAAATACTGTGGAAAAAAAAATGAAACACATGAACTGAGGTTCTAACCATTATGGTGCTGGCATAGACATAATTGATTCATCATTGTCATATTAGGAAACAATGCTCAGTGCTAAGTAGGGATACGGCCCAGCTCGGTTAGCGGGGAGATGCAACCACAGGAGATGTAGAGCAGTAAGATTAGCTCTCCGACACCTCAGAGACTTGCTATGCCAGGCCGCCATGCACAGCCTGGAAATAGAAGGGGCCCTCCCCCTTTTTTTTTGTCTCCAGCATTTTCTCTGTAAAGGGTTTGCATAAAGCTCATTATTCAAGCTTCTGAGCTGCAATCATAACCATAGCGTTATTAGATGCTGGCGTAGGTTTCTATACTGAACTTCAACCAGGTACAAGATCTATACAAATTAGAAACTGTAATGTGTTAGGGCTTGAGGAGGCAACTCAGCTGGACAGGACTTGTCACACAACCCTGAGGACCCCTGAGTCCAACGCCTAGAACCTATGTAAAATAAACCAAACATGGAGCACAGTGGCACATGCGTGTAATCTCAGTGCTGAGGAGGAGGCCTGAGCACACTGGCCAAGCTGAACTAGTCAGTGAGAAACTCTGTCTGGAAAAGAACAGTACCTGAAGAACAACACGTAAGGTTGCGCTCTCTCTCTCTCTCTCTCTCTCTCTCTCTCTCTCTCTCTCACACACACACACACACACACACACACACACACACAATTAGCCTTTTAATAACCTTGGCAATTCTGTCTCCTGTGTCAAACCCTCCCCCATGTTGCCCAAGGAGGAAAGAGTGCACGCATGCTTAGAAGCAGGGGTTTGAGGCGGTGCCGTGAGACAGGCTGGTGGAGCCGTTGGTTCCAGCTCTGCACCCATTTTGACTTCACTGCATTCACTGTTTCCTGCACAAGATGCAGAACTGCAGAGCCGGCTGCAAATCAGCCAGAGCACCCCTGTCGTTCCCACTCCCCTCTGTACAGTCAGAATGGAAACATTTGCTCTAGTGGAAAGGAGTGATAAGGATGGATTTTTAAAGTTTCCATTTTTAAGTGAAAATGAAAGAAAAATGCTCTTCTAGATGTGTTGTGCCTTTGAGCTCCATTTGAGAAAAGGGGGGAAAAAAGGCAGAGAAAGCTGCTGTGAAGGTCACTGAGTGAAAGAACTTCCTCGGGGCACAGAATAAATTAAATCCCAAGGAAAAAATAAAATGTGATTTCCAGAGTGTGAGGCACAAACTCCAAATGACAATGATTGACAGCCAAACTATATCCGTGCAATATCCAAGACTGCACGTTCTCATTTACCTCAGTGTAGCCAGCAAGCGCCCATTAAACATCCGTCTGATGCCCAAATTAACCTTCTTGGCAAACTGAAAGAGGCACAAACTATCATAATCAACCTTTCATTATCACAGCAGCCTCTAGTTAAAGGGTCAGAATAATTGTGCCATCAGAGCCTTGATTGTTTTCAATCAACAGCCGGCTGGAGTGACAGCTCGGTGATGGAGGAGTCTGATGAAACCGCACCAGTCCTAATCAGAGCAGATGAAAGGAAGGCATGATTGGTGCAAATGAACAGTCGTGCCTCTCCTTTTCATTTACAATCTGAAATTACTCTTAAATTTGTGAGGTGTTTTTTTTTTCTTCCTCCCTTATGAGCACCACTGAAAGAATGTTTGACTTATTATGAGTTCTGACAGTGCAGAGTTATAAAACACAGGTAGGGTTATCAGCTGAGGCTTTAAGTGGGTATTCAGCATAATTCTAACAAATTCACTCTTGAAAAGCACAAAATGACTAAAAAGGCTTCTTCCAATGACCTAACCTCTCAGTGCAGTCTGATAAAGAGCCGTTGGCTTTGCTGGCGTTGCAAACGCGCCGCGGAGCTGGGGCTGAGAACACGCATGCTCTGTAGGTGTTTTCCATCGTCACCCACAGTACTGGGTCCTCGGTCCCAACCCGTTTTGTTCTCCGAGAACAGGAAGGAACATTAAGAGCTGAACAGGCTTCATTCATCAGTGGGTGTGCATCAGATAGAAACAACTGTGGTTAAGAACCTGAAGTCCCCCCTGGGAACCACGGATGGCGTGAGAGAGACCAGAACCAGCAGCCTTAAGCTGCCACACTAGGGGCATACAGAAAGAAGAAAGGCCGTTCTGTGACAGGGTCAGCTGAATTGGGCATTTCGTGAATTTGGAAAAAAAAAAATCAAGCAGCATAAAGTTGGTCACACAGTGTTTCTTGAATTAATAAGCAGTACATATTAACACCCCTTAAAATTTAGGGATGTATGAGATAGCAAAAACAAGCCTCTAGCTTCTGTTTTTTTCCTTAAGTTTGAAATCAACTAGTGACTAATCATGAGGATGCTATGTTTTAAGTCAATGCTACAGAACAAAGGGAAATCATTCAGCCATAAAATTCACGTGTATTATTTTCATGTGCACAAGTGTATGTACCCATGCATGTGGGGGGTATAGACTTTGGAGGATTTTAATCTTTTAGGATTTCAGAGTTCAGGACACTGCCCCTCTAGACTGTATCCCTTGAGATTGTAATGAGCACTACTGTAAGCCAAGTGAAGGTAGCTGCTGGCTCGGCTTTCAGCTTAGTTTTTAACATCTTAACTGTGGAGCTTTACATAAAACGTAGACTATTTTATTGGCTAAACTGCTCCTTGCAATGACAGCATAGAGGTAAGCAACTCACAAAGTAAAAGAGGGAGTGATTAGAACAATAGGATTGACTTTTCCATGCAGTGATTAGGAAAACAAAATTCCCCTGAGATCTAAACAGACTTAGAGGTCAGCTGCTATCTACAAATGGAGATACAGAGGGATGTGCAAAATTCACCAAGTCAGATCTACCTGTGGGACTTCAAGGAGGAAGGAGTCACAAGCTTAGGACATCCCAGGGTATCTCAATGCTTTGGCCTGCTTTGATATTTTGAATATAACTTTCAAGGGAACATATCTAGGAAATAGTTCAAAAAATGTATTTTCCAAGTCCTCCCATATTCCTTTGCACTTTATCGGGGGCTCAGCTTCTTCAGCAGGTCTCTTCACTTGGGCATGCAGGCACCATGCCTAGTTTCACCAAAGCTCCTAAGGAGCCAGTGCTCTGAGTTTGAGGTTGGTTTCTTTCCTTTCTTTCTTTTCTCTCTTTTTTTTTTTTTTGGTCTTTTGAGACAGGGTTTCTCTGTGTAGCCTTGGCTGTCCTGGACTCGCTCTGTAGACCAGGCTGGCCTCGAACTCACAGCGATCCGCCTGCCTCTGCCTCCCGAGTGCTGGGATTAAAGGCGTGCGCCACCACGCCCGGCTATTTTTTTTTTATTTAACTAATTTATTCAGATTACAACTCAATTGTTATTCCATCACCTGTATCCTCCTGTTCCTCCCTCCTTTCCGCTTTCACCCTATTCCCCATGCCTATGTCTGTGACCCCACTATATGGTCATAGGCTATCAAGTCTCATCTTGGTAGTCTGCTTATCCTTTCTCTGAGTGCCACCAGGCTTCCCCAAGCCATGACATTCTTCTGAACAGAAGGTGCACTATGTGTGTACAGGCCCAAATGGATGGTTTGGGGATACTAATTGCTCACCAGATTGAAATGAGCACTTCCTTGTGGGTTCAAACGCATGCAGCTAAAAGGCAGGCCAATTTGACTAGGTCCACTTCTAAGGCCCAGAACTCAAGGAGCATGGAATCACCCTAAACATCACACAGCCCCTTTACAGTGCCCAATCTTACATGGGATGAGAAAAGCAAAAATCTATTCTTTAGGAGCCTATTCAAACCTGGTGAATCAATTTCTTTATTTACTCTATTGTTTACCCCTTTCTGGAGATACATGAGCTTCCTTCCACAGAGTATTCACAGTGGGCAGAGTGAATGATCCCTCAGCTCTCATATTCAATGTCAGTCTCACACCCAAGGAGAAGGACGCTTACAGGTACTGACCTCTTAACTGAGCAGCAACCCTTCAAAATGCAGTTTAGTTTTACTTTCAGCTATGAGTAATTTCCCATTGTGATTGGCTGGCTTTTAGTCAATTTAGTATAATTAATGCCAAATTACATTGTAATTCACATAGAATTACAAATTAAAAGCTATATTAAGAGCAAATGAATTAATCAAAATTAATGATATTATACTCACTTGTTTTAGAGAGTTAATGAGATGGGTCTTCCTAAAACGTTTAAACTTAAGTATACGGTCTATCACTTCTTTAATTATCAGAGTTCCTGGGGTGGCCAGCGGACGCGGTATGTGGACCTTTCACATGGACAAGAGCACACCAGGCACACAAGTGTACTCAGTCTCCAGGGTGAAGAGCTCTAGCTTGCTTTAGTTTGCCTTGCACATAGTATCAGTGCCTCTAACCAATAATGATTTACAATGTTTTTTTTAATAAACAAAAGGGGGGAGAGTGGGAGACAACTATGATACCATCCTGTAGAAACACCAAGATCCTATTAATTCTCCGTAAAAAAAGGATTACGTTTCTGGCTGTGCTTTTCCTACCAGGATGTTGGGATTCATTTGCAGTTCTTACTGTAGCAGTCCTATAACACAGTGGAGGTGACTGGACCAAGATGGAGAACATCACTGCAGAGAGTGCACAACTCTGTATTATGAGCACGAAGGGAACTAAGAAGTCCCTCTTTCTGTGGGCTCTCACTCTGACTGTGATCTGAGAAAAGCCACTTTTCCAGGTAGTTTGAGGCCAAATGTTCTCCCTCCTACGTGGTAGACAGAATATAGAGCGCATGCATTCTACATATCTGCCTGTCACTGCATCTCAATCCAAACTTTAGCCTTTTTTATTTTATTTTATTTTTTAAAGATTTATTTATTTATTATTATGTATACAGTACTCTGTCTGCACATACACCTGCAGGCCAGAAAAGGGCATTAGATCATATTTTAGATGGTTGTGAGCCATGGCTCAGAGGTTAAGGGCACTGATTGCTCCTCCAGAGGTCCTGAGTTCAACTCCTAGCCTTTATTTTAAATTTTATCAAAAGTCCCAGGGATGGGGTGAAGGAAGTAGTGCACAAAGACATTAGTATGAAACAACAAACACCAAGGTTTTTCCCCCGGACATCTCATTTAAATATGAATACTTCCAAACTTCTGGGCCACTCTACATGGATGTTTGGATGCACTCCTTTAGAATGTCAGGGCCAGGAAACCACTATGGTCTCGCATGGCCAAGCATCATGAGCTTCATAGACACTTGAGTGGCCTGACATTGCAGAGCTTGGGCCCATGAATTCATGGGTATTGGAAAGACACTAATACTCACCAATATCAATAAATTAATATTTTCTCTCTTTCTCTTAAACCCCATATCTGTCATCCAACTGTCAATTTCTGTCACATAAATTCTTAAGGTTTCAATAGACTGGGCATAAAATGAAGCTGCAATGGCTCATCATTTCATTCCTTCTATATAGTTTCTAATCCCAGGTAGAAACTGTAGCCTACAGACTTCCTCCCACACAGTCTCCATCACATACTCCAGCAGAAATAAGGGAACTCGGACTCTCTTACATGGATGGGAACCTACCTCTGCAGAGGATCTGCACGTGACTCCTCCTTAGCAGCCTGGCCCTCCTGCACTGTCCCTCATCACCTCGTATTCGGAAGAATCTAAGGTTCCTCGTTTGAAATTCCATTCTTCTTAATTGACCCATCTGAAGACCTGATTTCTTTTGGCAAGCCCTTCAGTACCACTTTCCACTACTGCTTTAATTTCATTCATTTTTGCTGCTCCCCACACAGTTGTACAAGAAGCGAAAAGGAAAGCTGGCCAGTTACTAGAGACATTAATAGCTGATTTCCTTCATTAGAGAGTAAGATGCAGGAGCTACTTTAGGTTCTCTTTGGGGGGGGGGGCAGGGAGTTAGTGTATTTCAAGAGAATACAGTGAGCTCTACACTAAAACAAATTGTAAAGTGAGTTAATCACCGAACTTTATACTGAAACTTCATTTTCTCACTAGATAAAATTTGGATAAAACTTGCTCATCTACTATAACATGTCTAAGGAGAAGTAGAAACTCATTAAAATATGAAGCTCTCTATACTTGCAAGAATTATTATTGTTGTTATTACTGGTGGACTTTTTTTTTTTTTTTTTTTTTGCATGCCGCAGGGCTTCTACCTTATATACAGCTTATGGTTGGGTTTTATTTTGAAATCCCTGATATCCCAGGTAGCAGCAATATTACTGCAGGCCACCAATGCATAAGTAATATTCTCCAGTCATCTTTTTCCTCCCTATAACAACAACAAAAATACCAGTCTCTGGAAACAACATGAGTCAGAATGAAAATTAGAAGCAGAAAACATAAACATGTCATATCTCATAAATCACCTTCTTGTTCTGTTGTACTCAATTCTTAGAGAGAGAGAGAGAGAGAGAGAGAGAGAGAGAGAGAGAGAGAGAGAGAGAGAAAGAGAGGGAAGCCATTAACTCACAGAACCGGCAGAACATGAATACAAGTTGGCTTTCTTGTAATTTCTGATAATCACTGCCCCTCACAGCTACTTGACAACACACAGCTCTAGTGCAGGGAATTAGCAAAGTTCCTCTGCAGTGGTTGTGTCATGTGTCTCACAAAGGCATAAAGCCCAGAAAACAACAGCACAGCCACTTGTCAAGCTATGGGGGATGACTCTCACAGAGAATTAGCACCATGCAGATCAGGAGGAATGACTAAATCCACAGTAGCACCTCCAAGCACCACACCTGAAAATATCAACATTCCTCAGTGTCCAGCTGAGGGCCCAGACAGGAAGCATCTTCGGGGCTGCACTACTTGGGATGCAAGAGGGATGGTGTTTATTTTCTTTTCTAACATTTAGTAGAATGTGGAAGACTCGTGTAGCTGGGTGGAACAGTAAGCAGTTTCAGGAACAAAATAGAGAATTGGTGCAAATGTGATTAGCTTAGGCATTGGTGAATAAAAACACATATGGAAACCAATATATAAATACACCAAGCCAATGTCTAGCTGGGAAAAATATAGCAATACTGTAATACTACAGGTCACGCACAAGCATAGTCAAGGATTAAATAAAACACTATATTTTGGGGGTAAAATTCTCAGACCACAGAATATGACTCTATTCTGAAATACTAAGATCTTTGTATTTAAGACACGAACTCTTTTTGAGGAATTTTTGGATTTTATAATCATATCTCCTGATTTGTTTGCCTAGGATGGTGCCAGAGACCAGCAGAGATTTTCAAAGCTGTATGAATGTGAATAGAAGTCAAGAATGAACAAGTCACTGAAGAAACAACAAAGGGACACTGGGTGCTGTGGGAACGTCCAAACAACCGTACTTTACCTTCCCTCAAAACTAGATCATTTCAACACACCTCAAGTGATAAGCAAACACATCCATGCGAGACCCAACCACATCCACAGAAGCAGTGCCTACTGGTGCTTTGTGCTACGTGTCCAGCACCCATGCTACAGTCAGCAATAAGAGTGCTCAATAGCATGTAGCCCAACACAGCAGGTCCTCAGTACTTAGTTGTCATGAATGAAAAAGTGAGTGAAGCACATGCCATAGAACACAGAAGAATTAGCAAGGTGACAACACAGGGCAGGAAAAGCAGCCATTCTCCATTTACTGTGGACCCTACTACACAACTACACAGAGAACCAGATTAGCCAAGAATTTCTTACTATATTTTTATTTATTTAATACTAGAGGTTGGACCCAGAGCCTCATGGAACTACAAGAAACTACACCCAAGTTTTCCAAATTTTGTTTAAAGCTAGCTTGGGGGGTGGAGTGGCACAAGCCTATAATCCCAGCACTCAGGAAGGCAGAGGCAGGAGAATCTCTATAAATTTAAGGCCAGCCTGGTCTACTAAGAGAGTCCAGAACAGCCAAGATTACACAGAGAAACCATGTCTTGGAAAAACCAAGCCAAACAAACAACAAATAAAACCCAAAAGGATACGTTGGTGCATCTTTATCACTCCTTACTAACTTTAGGCTATTGGCTAAAAAAGATAGAATCCAAAAGTTAGAGGACATGAATTTGTAGCTTTGTTCTGCTAATTTCCCATTCACATCACTGGACCAAAAAAGTAGTAAATGCAGAAGCGTTTTGTAAACTCTGATTCACCGTGTAAATCAGAAGCCTGGTGATGTATTGCTTCATCTATTGCAGTGTTTGCGGTCCTTGCTTATCCCTGACCAGAAGCATATTTGGGTCACTTTATCATCTAAGAGATAGAAGATGAAACCCAAAGATGTCACCAACGTCCTCCACTTTCTAACTATGAAAGAGTAAAAGCTTTGCCTTCTGAGATTACTTTTAAGGAAAATGACTGAACCAAAATGCAATGCATTGATTCTGTGGTGCAGATGAAAGCTAAAGAGGAGCTTGTCAAAACTCAGAAACAAAAACCCAGCTCTGCATATGAGGCTGTTGACCACTCTCTACAGTATGGATCTGACATTGCTAGAGACACAGATTTCTAATAAAACACAAAGGAGTATGGATTTTAAAAGGCCAAATTCATTTTCTATGGCACGTTTCCTAAAAATGAATACAGCTTTGTATAGGGCTGGTAGTATACCTTACCATCCATTCCATTTTAATATGAAGGATCCATATTGTTGCCATCATGTTTTATTTATGGGATGCAGGAGACTAGCACGCCATGTGCAATGTGAACATCGCAGGCCCAGTCTCTGCCTCTGGTAGTGTATAATCCCAGACAGATGTACACAGGATTATGGCCAGCTCAAAAGAGATAGCATGGACCTTTTAGAGTAGGTAGGAAGTGCCTCTAACCAAAGGTCAACAAAGGAATAAAAGCATTATCATTAGAGAATATATAGGAAGTGTTAGTAAGTTATTAAAGGAAAGTAAAGCTGCCCAGGACAGACTAGGAAATTCTATGCCAAAGAAGAGTTTTAAAAGTATCTGAGTATGGTGGTGCATACCTTTAATCCCTGCACTCTCGAGACAGAGGCAAGTGGCTATCTGTGAGTTCAAGGCCTGTCTCATCCATATAGTGAGTTCCAGGGCAGCTGAGGAGAAATAACCCTTGTCTAAAAAAAAAAAAAAAAGAAAGAAAGAAAGAAAGAAAAAAAGAAAGAAAGAAAGAAAGAAGTTAAATGGACAAGGAAAACAAAGTATAATGTTGAGGAGATTTAGGAGGCTCATGGGTCTGCAAAATGATTATTGCACGTTGTAGTGTATTTTATCAAGGAGAGGTTCAGAAAAAGAAAAAAGTAAATAAATAAGCATGTAGTTTGTTCAGTGCGAATAATTTATGACAGGTCTTCAGAGTCAAACTGGTATATAGTGAAAATTAGACCTTTCACTAAGAAGGGATTGTCCCAGATTACATTGTCGCTATATAGTGAAACAGCCACCTGGGTAAACTCTGGTGTCTGGACTGTGTTGCACCTAAGCTATGTTGCACATATTAATCAAAGGCACTACCCCTCCCTTATCCACATTTCTATTACCTGCCCTACTTTGTGCAATTTCCTTTCTCTTCCTCAGCACCTCTTCTTCACTGTTTTTTAAGACATGGGATGGGGATTTGTCAAAGTCAATGAGCACTTTATTACAGTGAGAACGCTCTGTAATGAACAATTCAGCAGTTTAATGAGATTCTGTAGATCTGTCTCTAGCCTGTCCGTCAAGTTTCACTTCTATAAAGCACCCTGACACTAATCCTCTGGCAGACCCAATCTTTACCTTGGGCTGAATATTAGATCCTTCCATGGTATATTGCATTACTAGTATAACCTCAGAAAAAAATGATAAACTTAACTATCCTTGAGGCAATATAGTTGGCCTGATTTGATTTTTCTCTATTGAGTATGAGGGAATTATTTATTTACTAAAATAAAGCAAAAACAATTTCTTACTGCCTGCTGAATGCCTAAATTAATAATATTTATGGGAGTCTTTTAATTCCTTTTTGGGGATCAGATTTAACAAACTATCTTATTGCCTGCAGAAACCAGTTTCTAAAATTCTACTGTATAAAACTAGTAGCCTTTAGAGAGGCAATTGTGATAGCTTCTAAGCGGAGAGAATGGAATTTTCCTGACAACTGTACTTTACTGTGTCTATCTCCGGCAGTGCCTTCAACCATGCGACAATAGCAGACAGATGCCACAGGAATGGGTGGCCTCAAATCTCAATCTTATTAGAAAAAAACAAAAAAAAACAAATAGAAGCCATTCTGCTTCTTTTTCCCTTAATGAAGTGAAGGGGTTGGGCTACCTCACTCTCTGAGCTGGCCATGGTAAATTCGGAGATGAGGGTTACTGACATCCCTGCCAGGACCACATCCTCACCAGCACTTGCAAGCACCGCCTGGGTAAACCTTCACAGAAATGTCCTGGAAGCAGCAGGCTCTTGTAACTTCTTTTTAAAGTCATGACTGTGGACAAGTGGGGGAGGTAACAGTACGTACCAATAGCCTTGAACCGGAAGGGTAGCTCTGCTCTGTAAACTGGAGCCAGGTTCTCAAGCCTTCATTCTGTTTGTCAGAAAACAGAGAGAGCCACTCACCTAGCCTGCTGTTCTGGTAAGCCAATAAGGTTCCAAATGCCTGTGACCAGACTGGCCCTTATCTCTTACTATTTTTTCAATAAAAAAGACAGCTGCTGATTAAAGTTCAAGGAAGCAAGGAGAGCCTCACAACAGTCGTACGTCAGTAGAGTCAGGTGTTAGATGACAAATTTTGATCAGTGGTAAAAAAGCTCCCTGCATGGGTTGGATAAGATGGGAGCTCACTCGCCTCATCTGCCAACAAAACACTGAACTTTTCCTTGTGTGTGCAGACAGCCACTGTTCGTCACCTCCCGCAGGCTCGGCACTGCAAGAATCAAGATGTGTAGACAGTGCTGTAGAATGAGATAGACAGTGAAGGGAGCCGGAGGGGTAGGGGAGCAGAAATGAGCTCTATATCCTGAAGACTTCAGGTGTATTACCCAAGGACAGTCACTAGGGATGAGCAGAAAAGGATTTAAATTGACTAATCAACCTTCAAACAAAAAACATCCCTCCGTCCCCTAGACAAAGCAGTGACAGGATGTGAAAAGATTCTATAGTCAGGGGAAAGGAAGGGCTCCTGAAAAGCACTGGCGAATACATAATGAACTAAGGAGGGAGATTTCCCCCGCACCCCACTATAGCATAGGAAGAACTTCACTTCATCTGAGGTCTGAGCTTCTATCTATTGTAATAAGAAAATGTATCTGAGAGTAAAAAGGGACCATTGTGGGTACAGAGGGTAGGGGAGCAACAGAGAAGGGATGGAGCCATAGAGAACGGAGCAATAGAGCAGGGTCTACGCGATCTGATCGAGGAAATAGGGAAAGAGGAAGGAAATTGGGAAGGGGAGAGGGAGATAAATGTAAAAGAAGGGTTAAAAGAACAGTAAGGCCAAATTTACCAAATGCTTTCTCTGCATCTATTTGACCACGTCCCCTGGATGGGGAGGCCTGGTGGCACTCAGGGGAAGGATAGCAGGCTACCAAGAAGAGACTTGATACCCTATGAGCACATACAGGGGGAGGAGGTCCCCCTCAGTCACAGTCATAGGGGAGGGGAGTAAGGGGAAAATGGGAGGGAAGGAGGAATGGGAGGATACAAAGGATGGGATAACCATTGAGATGTAATATGAATATATTAATAAAATAAATTATTTTTTAAAAGAACAGTAGAGCAATGTGTGGTGGCGCATGCCTTTAATCCCAGCACTTGGGAGGCAGAGGCAGGTGGATCGACCTTAGTTTGAGAGGCCAGCCTGGTCTACAAAGGGAGTCCAGGATAGCCAAGGCTACACAGAAAAACCCTGTCTCAAAAAACCAAAAAAAAAAAAAAAAAAGACAGTAGAGATGTCTGAAAGAGTCATACGGAATCATACTATCTGCCTTTAAAAAAAAACCTACAATGCATGTAAGTCTATGTATACACATACATGATTGAAAAGATAATCCCTCATTGGGCTGATAATGCCTCCTCCAAGAGCCAGGGAGCATCTAACAAAAACCATGACACCACACATAGGAAGCCCTCTTTTGAGTTGTTAATCAAAATTGTCCAAGAGACTCCAAAAACCCATGGGCATTTCTTTTGCCCTTGAGTGCCCCCTAGATGTGGAAGGTCTAGGCCCCTATTGCTGAGGATACCATGCCCTTCAAACACAGACCACAAGCCCCAGAATGGGAACTGACCTGGATGCCTCCTCCTTAAGGACTAGGTTTCACGGTACCAGAAGGTGCCAGGCAAGCTTCCAAAGGAGGGAGGCAAGCAACAGCCCTACCCAGCTCTGATACTTACAAACCATACAAGACCAGCATGGGAAGTTAAGCGTAAGGTTATGGTACACATACCTCAGCAGTAACCAAAACTCTCCAGTTGGACTTAAGATCCACTCACCAACAGGGAAGTCATGCCTGGTACTGGAAACCCAGCCAACCATGCAAGGCTAGTGAAGTCACAGATCTTGACAATCATAACTATCATAATCCCTCAGTATTTCTCCTTATCCCCACAAATAAGTGTAATCGTTACCACTCATCAGGGGAATTTCTCTTTACAAGAGACAGACCACCAAAGAAAACCACACCACATCAAAATACAGAGTTGGGGATGCCCAGTCCCAATGGACACATCTACCAAACGCTCCCATACCTAAGGCTCAGAGAACATTTTGAAAGAGGAGGCAGAGAGATTGTAAGAGCCATAGGATCAGGAAGTTTGCTGTGAAGTTATGTCCCCTAGTAATGTCAGGAGTTATACCCATAAGTCTCAGCAATATGACCACCCAATCAAGGATGTCAACAGTACACAAGCAAGTGGATGGTGCGGGTGGGACGGAATGGGAGGGGGCAGGGGCGGGGCACATGAAGCCTCAACCCTATACAAAAACAAACAAACAAAAAACAAAAAAACAAAAACTATAGGCAATTAAGCAATGCTGAGAGCAGGAGAAATAGTCTTTCCCAGGGAAGAACACAACAACTAGCTATCCAACACCAAATGTTCAGCCCTGAAAACATGCATATGAGTAACATTATGCAGACCGAGCCGATTATATTCAGGAATATGTATGTATACGTTGTATGCATGTAACAACAGTTAATGAAAAGAAGTCCATAGATTTCAAAGGCAGAAAAAGGGCTGAATGGGAGGGTTCAGAGGGAGGAAAGATAAGGAAGAAATGATGTAGTTATATTACAATCTCAAAAATAAAAGAACTAAAAATGCTCAAATTCCCTAGACACACATACTATGCTCTCTCAGCAGGAATTTCTGGAATGGACTCCAAGCCAGGTATTTACCAACTCTCAGCGATCACAGAGTACAGCCATGTTTGAAGACTGTGGTTACCAATGGCCTCCTGGATTAACTTACCTTCATTTCACTGACTTGTGGACAAGTCTTTCTTCACCCAAACTTAAATCATTAAAATTAGCCAACTTCAAAGCTTGTGAACCAGTAAGTTAATTACAAATTAGCTAAAAACTCACATGAAAAAGTTTCTTAGAACTATGAAAAGCCATTTCGAACTTTTTAATCACTAAAATAAATTTAAAAGGAAATATCTGTGACTGGTTTTCCCAAAGAACCCAGAATTTCTTTTGTTTCAAGGGTTTAAATATGTATAAAATTGTTTTACAATCCATTCTTCTCATAGTCAGCTTAAGAAACGTTTTTGTCTTCAAGAGAAAATTCCTTTCCTTTTCTGATTTACCCAGGTTTGAGGAAGGCATGGTGCTGGCCTCATCACAAGCTGGGCTGTAGACTGGTGGGTGCCCATCAGTGACTTGCCTACCCAGGACACAGGACTTCAGCACATCCTCTGTTCTTCCCTCTCTCACCTGGCCTCCCCTAGCCCAGGCAGTGGACCTTACCTGCCAGATTTGCTCCTCGCTCAGGGAGGTCAGGCGGTCACTCTTCAGCACCTCCTGAAGCAGGCAGTAAGGCAGCGTGAGAACGTCCTCTGGGCGGCTCTTCAGGAGCTCCGAGAGGTGTTTCACTAGGAAATCTATCACTGCCTTCTCCAACAAGGTGAGGTGAAAGAGGTCAGCAAGTCTGTACAGATCCAAGTAATTAAAGCTATTTAGTTCCTGGGTGCCAAAAACATAAAAACAAAACAAAAAAAAATCTCTTAGAAATCCACAAAGAACAGGCAAGAAATTAGGTCCACTCACTACCATTTTCATAACAGGCACAGGGAATGGGGTCTTTAATATTAGGACCTCCCCATGCCCCACCAATTATAAAGTTCTAGTTTTTCTTGTTCTCCCCTTCTCTGAACGGAAATCCCTTTAAAAAAATAACCTACTTATTTTTTATTTTATTTTATATGCATTGGTGTTTTGCCTGCATAGATGTCTGTATAAGGGATCCCTTGGAAGTGGAATTATATATGTGGGACAGAAAGCCAAAATTTATACACACATATATGTATGTGCATATACACATACATACATACACAATAAATGCATATGTATGCATATTTATACTATGTATTCTCTAGAGAACCCTGACTAATACAAGGATACTGATGCATTCCACCTCTCCTGTAGTTTACTCCTTGTCTACTGATGGTGATACAGGAACCATTACGTGGGGATTAAGGACTAAGCACAAAAGACACACCAACTTTCGCATTGTTTCTGAAACTTCAACTGAAGGATGTCTGTACATAAAAACAACCCATCCTGTCTTAATGGAACTGGAAGACAAAATTTACACATCCTAGCAAATGGGTTACTCACAGAAAAGACCCATGTCTTGAATACTTATATACCAAATCCACCTAAATGCGGACCTTATTTTGTTAGCCTTAAACATTAGCATTCCCTCCTACCTATTCCCAAAGTTAACAGCCATACTCTCCAATGTACAGCCAGGCATCTGGCAAGCTATATCCATAAAGCTGCAGGAATTCCTGTCACCTCGCCTCTACGAGAACCAGGGTAGGACACACATCCACTGACAGAAAGCTTGCCTATTTAGAATAACGGTGCTTTAGATTTTCTTCATTCTTACTTTATAGGCACTAATATGTGGTCAGTGCTTTGTAAGAGCCAAAGATATAGAGGATGCTTTGAGACAGCTGTTCATTCTATGGACTTACTTAATTAAACTGGACATATTTCCTTTTCCTAGTTTTCTAAGACTACTAAGAATTCTAACAATATTCAATTCTATAATAATATATACAATTTCATATTTGAGAATTTAAATGAGTACTTTTAAAATATCTGATACTTATTTAAATTCTCAAATGTTATGGGATCACATATATTGCAAGTTCCTATGTTCTGTTTTTTGTTTTGTTTTGTTTTTAATGCAGAATCCACCTAGTGCTGCCTATTTCTGCTTGGGTGTAGGACAACCACCTGGAGCATGGCCTGCTTCTTAAGGGACACGCCCATAAAGAAAACTGATTTCTCCACACCACCCCCAGCAGTCAGTAATTTTCAACTGTGTCTCGGTTAAGGGTGGGACGTCAGGAGACTTTTTCCTATACATGCTGGGCTGGCTTGATCTTGTCCAGGTCTTATGCATGTGGTCCCAGCTACTGTGAGTTCCTGTACGTAACAGCCCTGTCGTGTCCAGCCACTATGGTGTCACTGCAGACATCCACAGCCTCTGGCTTGCACAAGCTCTCCTCCCTATCTACCATGACGATTATACAGCTTTAAAGAAAGGTGTGACACAGATGTCCCCTTTAGGGCTGAGCACTCCACAGTCTCTTACTCTTACACAGCACTTGTCCCGCTGACCAGCTGTGCCTCTGTGTTAACCACGAAGAATGCAGAAAGAAGCTTCTCCGAAGAAAGGCAAGAAATATGCTAATCTGGTGGGACAGGGAAGGGAAGTAGGCTGGGAAGTCTGAAAGAATTAAATGCTCATTTTCAAAATGCCATTTATCAAAACAGATGACCACCTGAGTCCACCACAGTGCAAATACACGAGGATCCACTGAGGCCTCTCATACAAAATAGCCTGGCTTCTTAGGCACACGTTACCAAAGGAACACAGAGTTACAGACAACAATTTCAAGGATTCTTAAAATTGTTCAAGTTTACTCCCCAGGGTTGGTAAGTACTAGGCTGTCAGTAGAGGATAAGGGATGCTAGTGTACACTTCAGCACGTCTTTGGGATGGAGTACATCTCTGAAGCAGGTTCACCTAATTTGGATTCCTGAGAAATATTGTGGTATCCCACAGCATTACTCTGCTATTCTTCCAAAGCCTGCTTTTCAACTCTTGCAGGGGTGGCAGGATTCTGATTCAGTGGGCAGCAACATGGAACAAAGAGGAGGGTACACAGAAACAGAAACACCTATGGTGCAAAGGGGATGGGATGGGCATGGAGCAAGGAAGACAGCATAAAGTGAATACAGAATGGTAACTGAATGCACTTCACTAGGGGTCCAACTTTATACACACACTCTGCGTCTCTTCTAATTATAAGCCCACAGCTTGAAAGCAGTCCACTTCAAAAGTACAGATAATTTATAAAATTATTTAAATAACTGTTCCTTTTCTCTTTTTATTTAATTTTTATGCAATATATTTGGATTTTTTTTCTCTTACTCCTCCCAGATCCTTCCCACATCCCTACCCACCCAATTCGTGTTCCTCTCCCTCTTCCCCTTCTCTAAAAAACCAAAACTAATATTCGTTTGCTATTTATTTTAATTTCAATTTTCCTCCATTTCAGCATCCGTGTAGTTTGCACATACATGTATGGCGCCAACAAAGCCGGGTGGAGGAGGGGGGAGAGCTGTAGAGACTGATGCACCAACCAAGGACCATGCGTGGTGAGGACCTAGGCCCTCTGCTCAGATGTAGTAGATAGGCAGCACAGTCTCCTTGTGGGTCCCATAATATGGTCTGACATGGACTCTGGTGCCAACTCATGGATCACTTCCCCCTGGTGGGGTAGTCTTGCCAGGCCATGAGGTAAGGATACAGGTAGTCCAGACAAGGCTTGATAGGCTGAGGTAAGATGTTAGGGGAGGAGGGCTCCCCTTTCTGAGGACTAGGGAAGGGGGGAGGGGCTAAGGGAGGGAGCTACAATTGGGCTATAAAGTGAACAAATTAAAAAATAAAATAAAATGCTTGTGTTCAAGGCAGAATACCACAGGGACGGAGGTATGCAGATATGGTTCTAATATGAGACTTAAGCCATCACCAGACTCCTACTACTCACCATTTACAAATGGAAAAAAAAAATACAACCAACTCACAGGCCTGTCATGGAGAGACCTTTTCAAAAGTACTTCCCCCAGCTTGTCTCATGCAAAGGATAGAGCAGATTGGGGCCCATCAGAGCAGAACCAGAAAAATAAAAGCCACAGTGGCTTAGTGTCCTGAAAGCAAAGTTCTGAGGAGAGTGGAGGAAGTTCTATATGTGTGAAATCCCGAGTGACTGTGTGTTGACATGAGGTGGTCCTTAGCTTCAGACGGCCGAAGCAACTCTGAGCTCTTCTGTATATTCTTTTTTTTCTTAAATTTACTTTTATTTTATGTGCATTAGTGTGAAGGCATCAAATTCTTTGGAACGAGAGTTATAGACAGCTGTTAACTGCCATGTGGGTGCTGGGAATTGAACCTGGGTCCTTTGGAAGAGCAGACAGTGCTCTTAACCACTGAGCCATCTCTCCAGCCCCCTGTATATTCTCTTAAAGAATGGTCACATCTAGATCTCTGTATCACAAGCTCCCACTCTGACCTATATTCTTCTCATACCTAGTCAATTGCCTAGGCCTATCTAGTTTCCATATTATAATTTCTTTTATGTCCTTTATCATCTCTTACTTGGACTTCTGTAGCTGTCAAAAACCATTTCTGTCTCTGGTATCAAATTCTCAATTCTCTCATTATATAACAAACTGACCATACCACAAATGGTTTAAAACTCAGTAATATTTTTATTATTATTATTTATTATTTATTAAAAATGGGTGTTACACAAAACTGGGAAGAAGATGTGTTAGGGGTTGTCTGGAAAGAGTGGGAGGGTAGAGTTCTGGATAAATAGGCTTAAGATACATTGTATTAAAAAAACAAAAACAAAACAAAAAAGATACATTGTATTCATGCATGAAATTAATCCCAGCACTCAGGAGGCAGAGTCAGGCGGATCTCTGTGAGTTCGAGACCAACCTGGTCTACAAAGTTAGTCCAGAACAGCTAAGGCTATACAGAGAAACCCTGTCTTGAAAAACCAAAAACAAACAAACAAACAAAAAAGAAAGAAAGAAAGAAAAAGTGTAAGACATATAAACAAATGTAAATATGTATCTTTTAGGCTTAGGTAAGAATTCAACATTTGCAATGTCAGTTTTTCCTCATTTACCAAGTTAATAAAAACCAAATTAAAAACACTAACAAAGATGGAGGGAGCTTGACCTCAGCTGCCACAATGCTTCAATTTTAGCAGAAAATAGCCAGAACCAAAGCTTATGTCTATAAATCTCTTGGACCCCATCACTCTTTAGGAACTGTTCCATAAATTTCTTTCTTTTTCATATAAACAAAACCTTTAAAAAGAAATTTTAAAACCTCAGTAACCAATTCTCATTTGTTACAGGGAAAAATTAAAACTCAAAGACACTGCCCTGTCTTCCATGACCTGCACCTGCTGAGTTTCTCATCCTGCAAAGCAGCAACTAATCAGACTGGCTCAGCTACTGCTGTGACAACTTCCTGCACATTCACAACAAAAGGGAGAAACACAACAGCATCTCAATACACTGTAACGAAAGAGAGGCAACCATCAGTCTTTGTAGAGTGCAGTCTTTGGAACATCTATCTATCTATCTATCTATCTATCATTTATATCATCTATTAATCAATCTAGCATCTGTCTGTCATCTATCATCTATCTACCCATTTACAAATAAGTGAAATTATATAGCTGAGGTAAACATGACAGAGGATAGAACATGCAGCTGAGTGCCTGAAGCAGCAGGTGTCTGACCTGGAATGAAAAGTTACTAAAGGTTTGCTGAGAATACGAAGCTTATAGATGAGAGAAGACCAGATACTGACTTAGTGAGATGTGAGATGTACATTGACCATAGTTTTATTTCTTTCCATCTATTGGGTTTTTTACAAAGCATCAATTCTTTTGACTTTTGTACCTTTTAAGATTTTAAATGTTTTGCTTTTTATGTATGTAATTTGTGTGTGTGTGTGTTTGTGTGTGTGCATACATATGCACATGCTGAAGGCTGTGTGGAGATCAGAAGACAATTTGTGGGAGTTGCTTCTCTTCCAGCAGTCCAATGCAAGGCATCAGGCTTTGTGGCAAGTGCTTTTAGCAGCTGAGCCATCTCACCAGCTCAAGTTGTCTTTTAAATAAGAATTGTCTCCTTACTTGTTGGTCTCACCATAACTAATTAAGTTATAAAACCTACATTTTAGAATAAGATGGAGCTGAAACTGCAGGAGCAATGCCCGGCAGCAGTGGCAGCTTGTTCTTCTTCTTCTTCTTCTTCTTCTTCTTCTTCTTCTTCTTCTTCTTCTTCTTTCTCTTTCCCTTCTTCTTCCTCTTCCTCTTCTTCTTCCTCCTCCTTCTCCTCTTCCTCCTCCTCCTCTTCTTCTTTCTCTTTCCCTTCTTCTTCCTCTTCCTCTTCTTCCTCCTCCTCCTCCTCCTCCTCTTCCTCCTCCTCCTCCTCCTCCTCCTCCTCCTCCTCCTCCTCCTCCTCCTCTTCTTCTTCTTCTTCTTCTTCTTCTTCTTCTTCTTCTTCTTGGGACAAGTGTTCACTGTGGAGTCCATACTAGTCTTGGATTCATCACAAATCTTCCTACCTCTGTCTCCCAAGCGCTTGGGGAAACAGATTCCGGGTACCACACCCAGCCTCATTCTAGCATTGTCACACACACGACGACGGACACTAGTCACCCAGCCTCATTCTAGCCTTGTCACACACACGACGACGGACACTAGTCACCCAGCCTCATTCTAGCCTTGTCACACACCCAACGACGGACACTAGTTACTCCATTTTCCAAGTGGAGACCCTGGTTGTAATATTTAAGTTGACAATACTGGAATTTACAATATAAGCACAAGTACATACAATGGACATTCAGAACACAAGCATTCTTCTCCAAGAAAAAAATATTTTAATAAGCCCCCAATTACATTCAATCCAAGAAAGAATGATTTCTTCATTGATTGACTACTTGAACCAAAATATTTTGGCACTTTTCATGTTATATTTATCTTAATTATGAGATTGGTTCCACTCTCTTACATTGTGTGACTTTAAAAACTCTGAGTACATAGGAGACAGGAGGACGGAATGGAAATCACAGCTCAGCAACAAGAAAGTCACTTGAGTGAAAGAAAAACCTTCTTTTCCTTCTAAACAGGTTTGATTTCTGCCACACTGTTTCTCATTTGAAACATAGCTTTTATTTAGAATTATGGTACACACATTCTTGTTCTTTGGGGAATATTTTTTAAATAATATTTATTTTTTTCCTTGGTTCAGAGCTGTTTGGCTTCTTTTTCCATTTCTTTGTTTCTTTTGATATGAATGACAAGTTAAATAACAGAACAGCCAGAAAATGTGTTCCTAAAACTGCTCTAGGTATAGAATAAATACTACTTTTCCAATTTCAATAATTCTTAAAATGTACATTAGTTCCCACATTTGGTCTTTCGTATGGCTCATTCCTGTCAGATCCTTAAAAGAGCTATTCTGGAGTTTAACTTGGGAAAGTCATAAGGGAAAAAAACACTACAAAAAGCTAAGCCCCGTAACATCAGGTTATAGTGAACATAAATACCCCTTTAAGCTAAATGCTCATGTGGTTAAGACACGGGTGGGAAAAAGCACGTGACCCTGAGATGTTTGACTGACCCTGGGGCCCTCCTGTAACCTTCCCAAAATGGAGAAGACAACAAGAGAATAACCATCTTGGCCTTTCACAGGTAGCATGCAATGGTGTAACTGGCCCAAAATTCCAATGCATTTCTTAATATTTCAGTTAAGCCGATAATGACATTTTTATAACAACTTTGCTCAAAGTAGCTGTGAGCCTATCCCTCAGATAACGTCATTCCAGATTTATTTGCATCCCACTGATCTTGGATAGCAAAAAATATGAAATCTTATATCTAGAGTCTGATGTACACTGCCTATGAGCTATGGCTCAGCTCCTGTGTGCCATAGTGAAAGGATGTGCCCTCAGGACCAATTGTAATACATGATAACAGTCAGTGGTCCATGATTCAAAAGTATAGTCTATAGAGTTTTGGCTAGTCTGATGGCTCCCTGGCCTGTCAGCAGCTCCTGACCCACCCAGCACTGCAGTTTAATCATACTCCTGACACAGGAATTATATACTGAACCACAGAAAAGATTTGTTATCATGTGATCACATCTACTGTGTTCTATACTAATGCCTGTCCCAGAACAGAATATCTCATATCCAAAGGTCCCACTTAACTGCCGAGATTCAAAAGCTGCTAATGAGGCTTTCACTTACTAGTGGGGCACCTAGATAACACGGTGCCTGAATAACAGCTATTTGAGAAAGTCACTGACTTGTGAAAGAAAAATAAGCACCCAAAACACGCACTATCAAGATGAGAAAATATGACTTGGGTAGAGGACAATATTCAAAATTTCTCAAGCTTAACATAAACAGAAGTACCATTTTTAATTTCCAGAACTTATTAATAAAAAAAAAAATAATTTCCAGAACTTTTACCTCTAAGATGAGTAAGTTGAGTAAAATTTCAGATAATTTTTTTTCTGTAGTAAAAGAAAGGCCACCCTTGGTATGACATCAATAAAGTATAAAGTGACTCAAAACTATTCCAAATAGCATAATATTCTAAAAAAAAAAAAAACCAGCACGGCTATAATTGGACACTAGCCCTACATGGACGTCCTCTGAGAGTCTTCACTCAGCAGGGGATCAGGACAGATGCTGGGACTTCTTATTGGGACTCCAGGTGAGAGAGGAAAGGAAGAATGGTGAGACAGAAGGACTCACAGGGTCCAGGAACCCTACAAGAAGACCATCAAGGCTGGCGGATTTGGACCCAGGAGGGCCTGTACAAACTGCTGTACCAACCAAGGACAATGCAAACAGTAAACCTAGACCCCCTATTCACATCTAGCCAATGGACAGTGCATTCTCCACAATTGTGTGGAGAGTGGGGACTGACTCTGTCATGAACTCTGGTGCCCCCTATTTGACCACTTCGCCTTGGTGGGGAGGCCTGGTGGCACTCAGAGGAAGGGGAAGCAGGCTATCTGGGTAAGACCAGATAGGATGTGATCATATATATGGTGGTGGAGGAGGTCCCCTTCTGTCACAGACCTAGGGGAGGGGAATAGGGTGAAAGGGGGAGGAAGGGGGGAATGGGAAGATACAAGTGGAGGGATAACAATTGGGATGTAATCTGAATAATTTATTTGGGGAAAAAAAACCCAGCATGGCTTGGGTGGTAGTTATGTCAACTCAAAGTGAAATTAAAAGATATCTGTTACTTATTGAGACCAAGCACCAACTATGACACAGTAAGTAGCTAAGACACTTAGCTACTGACAAAATGCTAATGCTTTTGATTGGCTTACCTCTTTACAAATCTAGTCTATGTTGAAATGTGATAGTTAAAAATATAATATATAGTGAATTGACAAAGCTCATAGCTCTGAACCAGTTTTCTTCAGACTAAGGGCTGTTTACCCTGGAGATTGTGAGGCTAACTGGAAGCTGTAGCTCAACACCAGTCCACAGCATCATTAGCGCTTATCATAATGCAAATGGCTAGCCTCAGGAAAAGGTCAAAACATGCAAAGCACACTTTATGCTGCAGGCATGTCACTGCCACATCTTTGTAAAACTGAAACTCACATCATCCTAAGTCAGGATTTGCAATCGTACGACATCCTAATCATCATAGCTCTTCTCATTGGTTGTAACTGAAAAATGTTTGTTGTATTGTGAATGAAAAGAAAGAAAGAAAAAAAAAAGCAAGTTGTGAGGCATATTCATGACCATCATGGAAGAAGGTGCAGTTTGGTTATAGGTAGGACTTAATAATTGAGAAAGATGTTCTGAAAGACTAAGCTCCAGAGCTTGGTCTAAGCTCCAGAAATTATCTTATGATCCTAGGTGACAGAGTTTTCACATAATAAGTAAACATAGTACAGTGTCCACCTGTGATAAACAAAGGCTGGCTATTGCAGTGCATCTTGGGTCTTCTGATCTGGCCCATGTCAGATTATTTACTCTCCCCTCAAAATGTTAAAAGAGAATCTGATTTTTCTTGGTATTGGTGATGATTAGAAAAACCCAATGCCCATAATGTTTGCCAGAACTACAACATACGTTTTCAAGCAGGGATGAATTACCTCAAAATTTCCCTTCAGCCCAAATGATTGTTGTTTGCAAAGCATTTCGAGACTGAAACAACAGTCTAAAAGGGTCTTCCACATAAATACTCATCTCCCAGGACAGCACTGAGTGGATTCCATCCGTAGGAAGGCACTCAGGAAGACGGTTCCTTTTTCTGACCTTCCAAGCCCTAGCCGCCCAGGTCACTGGCCCTTTCCCTAGCCTGGGCACAAAGAAGCAGATTGTCTTATTTCTTTATATTTTTGTTTAACTCTTCACAAAGTATGTACTTGTTAAGTTTTAATTGATGGAACGCAAGGAAAAAAAAAACATACCTGTAAGAATTTAGCTTTGACTGATCTTATTCCTTAGTTCACAATAAAACAGACTCTCTTGCTTTAAAAATAGTAAAATATTTAAAGATTTTAAAGGTAATTTATCAAACACTAACTAAATGTATTAAACATTTTTTGGCTTCAGGATATTTTAATCTTGTGAGACAAAAGTACTTGAAGAATTCACCAGCTAATATTTAATATACATAATTAACCAAATATTTGGAATGCTTCATGAATTTCTGTGTCATCCGTGTGCAAGGGCCATGGTAATCTTCTCTGCATCATTCCAATTTTAGTACATGTGCTGCTGAAGTGAGCACTGTATTAAATATTTTAATACCTAAACAACTAGGTAACAATATAGCCTGAATGTTAGCTAAATGTGGGTGGCATCCTAGACACTGAAGAAAACATTCATAGAAATACTCATAACTGCTTGCTGTTTGCAGACTGCCACTGAAAACTGATAAACTGGCATCTTGTTCTGGATGACTTAAGAATGTTGTAAGTTCAACTGATTATGGACACTTATTTGGGTTATAACTTTATATATCCTGTCATCTTCATTGGGTTATAAAGGCACCGATGACATTTTTGGTTTAGAATTGTAGTGAAGGAACATGATTTAAAGTTGAGCCTCCTTGCCAGCACAGGGCAACATCTCAAGTCAAATTTCTATACCTAAAGACTAGGAAAAGAGGTAACCATTCTGAAAGCACATGGACAGTGCTCCACAGAGCAGTGTCTAAACATACAACAGCTCTTGTTATTTCCTTTAAAACTGCTGCAACGATGCCTCAGCTAGACCTTGCCTGTTCTATACCATTCGCTCTCGCTGACTGGCTGAAAGGAAGGAAAGGCTGAATGTGTAACAAAACTTAGTTTCTCTATAAGTATCATAAAAAAAAAATCACAGCAGTGATGTAAAACTCATTTTTTTTTCCTGTACGTATACTTTACCAGTACTTGCATATAACGCTCTACTGCTGGGCCTGTTTGCTTTTCTGAGTTCTAACTAAAATCGCACGACTTTTCCATTTCCCTCTCTGCCTCTTGTTTGAATACCAAAATCCTAATCGTGCTTGCCCTGACCCTCTGGGCTTTTTCACTGTCTCTGAAAAGCCTTCCATCTCCCAAGCAACTACATACACATCTCCAACATGGTACCTGCCTGCTTTTTTTTTTTTTTTAACCAATTTCAAAAGGCTTGCCTTTCTCTCTTCCTGTTCTCCATGTCGCTCTTCCCTGCAGCTGTATAGTTTGCCTTTCCTCTTGTTTTTCATTCAAGTTTTAGTAAAGTGGTCCTCGAGCTTAAAAAAAAAAAAAAAAGAAAAAAGAAAAAGAAACTAACTTCAGAGATGAGCAAGAAGAACAGACTGAGACAATATAGTGGACCACAAACATGTGTCTGTTACTATAATATACTCTGCTTCTCTAGCAGAAAAGGCACATTGAGCAATTCAAGGATGGGGGAGCTGTGTTTCTTTATGACCTTATTTGAAAGATAAAGTCCTTGGGGAAATACAATTTATTCAGATTATCAAGACCCTGCTGTGCAAATCTACAGTCTGGGAGCACACTATGGAGATCAAAAAATATTTACTTTATTCTGCTGGGTATAAAAGCTTTTAATGAATGCATAATTAAGACAAAAAAAGTGTATACAGCTTTAGAAATTCCACGGCTGAACCAAGCCATTAATATCCAAGGCACCATATCCAGTTGTGATTCCACCTGTTTCCTATTTAGATTACAACCTAGTTATAAATCAAGATATTACGTGCCTACCCAAGTCAGTGCAGCAAGAAAGGGCTGTATTCTAGGAGTCAAGGGAGCAACACAAAGGGGACTAGCACGGATATGTGGTCAGGGGCTGGAACAGATTAAAACAAACTAACAGATACAAACAGCCCAACTTTTTATAGCCTTGGAATGAATCATGAAGAGAAATAAATTATCATGTTTATCACATCTATAAAAGGACTATGGGTTTTCTCAAAACTTCATTGGAGTTGATAGGATAAAGTCAAAATGTTAAGGCAGAAAATAAGCATTTCATTGACGATGTAGATCAGATACATTTATGATGTGATAAAATTATGTAAGTCTAGGTATTTTATCTGTATAAATATATACAGAGATTATTTATATAAAACATGCAAATATTTCTAAATAGCCTTAAGTAACTATATATTTATATGTTAATAAAATATACATTTTATATGCTTTGAGTAAATAAAAACAAAGTACTATAACAATTCAAAAAGCACAAGAAAAAAAATATGCTCTAATTCTGGCAGTTTTAGAAGACGTATTTAAATATATTTGTGCTACATAACAGGAATTTACAATTAGGTTACTGGTACACTTTCATAATCAATTGTATGCATAATATCTAAGCCTCATGAATAATTTTATATTGTTCTTTGGAAAAGTTTTGTAGTAAGCTAGAATTTTAGTTAGGGAGGGGCACAAAAATATAGCCATGATAAGGAACTAATAATGGTGGCCTTCGTCACCATGAGCCGCAAGAGGTTGCTTCAAAATTCACCAGTGTTTACTCAGCACATGAGCACAGAAGTCTCCCACTATGTTGGTGCTTGTTTCTCAGGCATCTACTGGTGCAAAGTCGGTGTTTCAGGAGATGTTACATGCACTATCTTATTGAATCCTTCAACAACACAAAAGGGTAAATTGCTTAAAGGATGCTGTATCTACATCACAGACCTGGAGTGAAGGACAGAAAGTTAAGTCACTTAAAGTCAAGTGACTTTGGAGTATGAGCCCATGTCACAGGGAGATAAACAAGTCTACACAAGCGGAGATAGGTAAATAAACATGATCCACCGTGTCCAGCTGCTCAGATGAATGCTTACAACAAAGGGGGGCATCTAGCTCAGACCGAGTGCACTACTCAGTCAGCTGTGGCAAAGGAGACACAGGTAAGCCAAGTACTTAGAGTGTTAGGAACTCAAAAGATGACAGTAGGAAAACAGCCCACACAAAAGGGGACTTGTACAAAAGTTTAAGGAAATATACAAGGTTCCCAAAGATCGTAGAACAGCACTTGAACAGTAAATTGTCAAAAGTAAAATAACGTTAAAGAGACAGCAAGTTTTGGACTGGACACAGACTTCATGAGAGAAATGAACATTATACCAAAGGTGACAGAGAATCAAATAGCGCATGATTTTAAGCAAGTGTATACTACAATGAGTTTGTTATTTGAAAAAAAAAAATCAATGGATTGGAAATAACTTTTAAAAATCAACCAAATAAAACATTGGAGGAAGAACTGGAGCACCAGTGAAGTTCATTCATTTGCAGGAAGTTTCTTTAGTCCAGGAAGTAACTAGGGCCTGGATTGAGATGGCACTACAGGGATAGAAAGGAGAGAGAATGAGAAAGGGAGCAGTGTGTGTATGAAGGTGACACTGCACGGGTTCCACAGAGGAGGGGAGATTCTAGGGTGACTCTTGGTCTCTGGCATAAGGTCCATCTGCATGGAAGCCATGCAGAATGTCTACCCTGCAGAATGTCCAGAAGAATGAAGCCGGGAGAGAGAGAGAGGATCAGAGGTGAGAAAGTCTGCTGTCTTTGGGATTCAGTAAAGGAGAGTACATAAAGGCGATAAGAAAAAGGCAGAAACTGGAAGATGCAAGGCTATGTAAGAATATAGGGACATAAGTTGTTCTGAAGATTTCAAGCGTGTTCCACAGTAGTACTGCAATGATAATCGTGGTCAGGGAGTAGGGTTGAGTTACTGCAAGAGAGTCCAAGGGAAAAAAAATTGCAGACCTCAGTGATGTACGTGCCAACCAGAAGACCAGGTAGCACATTTGAGAACTATCTAAGAGGCCAAATCAGTAAAGTTGAGCCAGAATCACAAACTCATGGAGCAGTCTAAGAGTTCTAGTTTGGGTGACTGAAGGCATGTGAAGAAGGAAAGAAAAAAATTACCGGTGGAGGAGTGCCTCCACGTCAATACTCTGACAACTTAAAATTCTAAAGACCAACGTTTCTGGCTGGGGTAACTAAAAGAATGATATAGTGCCTTAACAGAATGGAGAAAAGCAAGCACGAGGGACTGGATGGTGAAAGCCTGGAACAGAAGGTAGAGAATCCAGGGGCGGTGCTTACAGAACACATGGCTGACCTCCATAGAGGAAAAACAACTGCGCTGAGCAGAAGAGATGGGGATACAGCATTGCTCTCCTCAGGAGGATGAGAGAAGAGTTAGTACAGGAAGTGAAAAGAATGGGAACCAGGATAGGGAAGAGGGATGTGAGGTAGGTGTGGTGGCACATGTCTGCAGTCCCAGCACACAGGGAGGCAGAGGCAGCCCGATCGCTGTGAGTTCAAGGCCAGCCTGCTCTACAAAGTGATTCCAGGACAGCCAAGGCCAGACAGGGAGACCTTGTTTTGAAAGAAAAAAACAAACAAATGAAAGAAAGAAAAAGAAAGAAAGAAAGAAAGAAAGAAAGAAAGAAAGAAAGAAAGAAAAGGGATATGCAAGGGAGAACGCAGGGCTGGTATCAAAGGCCACAGAGGCTTGTGCTTAGATACTGTGAAAGATGTGCTACACAAAAGGTAAGAAAGCACAGACACCAGCATCGGTTTGGCAATGAAGAAGAGGGCTGTTGTAGTAACAGGAGACGAAGAGACGTTTCTCCCACCTCGCTGGTAGAGAAACCGAAGCCACGGGCAACACAGGAGGCAAGGGCTGCAATAAAAAGCCAAAGGTGTTTGAGTTTCAGAGAAGAGGGCACACATCTCACTGAGTGGAAACACTACAGTGGGAAGATGGGTTCGAAAGTGAGTATCTCAAAGGAAACACAATGCCCTTTTAACTCCCCTGATTTCAAGTAGTGACAATGGAAGAATGTGAGGGACATATTTGGTTGCTTCCTTTGTTAGTTCTGAACTACAGAATCCATAAGACATTAGAAGACTTTTTAAGAAAAAAAATACATGCACAAAATCAGATTTTGGGACAGGATGGGTGTTTTGGGGTTTTGTTTCTTGCCTAGATCACAATAGTTAGCTTAAAAAATGGAAACTATAGATCATTGGAAAAATCCTTCAAGATTTCTTTCCTCTCTCTAAAAACTCACAAAGAAGATACAATTAACCCTAGATTACTAACATAAAAAATTAAAATGCTGAAATGACTCTGTTAGCGGACACCATGCCTTAGGGCTGTCACTTGTTGGCATCTTTTGTTGTGGGCTTTGAGAATGAAAGCCAACACAATAGCATATAAAAAAATTAATTGGGATCCTGAAATGACTACTGAAGATCTTATGATGTCTTTCTGCAGCCAAATATGAATGATGTTTGGCAAATCTGATATTCTGGATTACCTGTGCTAGGTGGCAACTATTCTTGTTTAGAAAAAATAATTAGTAGTTGGCGATGACTTGGATTTGATACATTTCTAGCCTTCTTAATAATTTTCACTGAAAAAGAATCCAAAGATTAAACTATTTGTAATATCTTTTTCAAAAGTTATACTTTAATATGCTCCAAACACATAGGAAGCATGGAATGGCATGCAGTTAGTGCACTGGATTATGGCCATATTAAATATATATGTGAGTATAATCATTTGTCTTTTTTAATAGAAAAAAATAGCTCAGTGTTAGAGAAAAATGAGTATGGGTTATAACTTTTCAACCTTGAGGATAAATTATTTTCTACAGAATATCCATTATATATTTAGGCAATCCTGCTAATTTAATAATTAAAATTATAACTCATGTTTAGAAGAGAAATCCTCCAATAAGTCATTGCCACATTATTTAGTTTAAAAACTAATAATCCATTATAACACTGAAAAATATATAAGCTCCTCACTGTCAAGTTCAGTCACTGTAGGAAGTATTTCCAATTGAACAAAATATATTCAGTAGGTAAAAGTAATAGAACACTGCTTATACAATTTTCATACCACTATTTAACATTAATATTAAAAAGCAGGTAAAAACTACTGAATGAAGATAACTTCTGTCTGCTCAACACTTACTGAGCGTATGTAATGTGGAGGAAGGGAAGGGAAATCTGAAATTGGTGGAAGGTGAGGTCCTGGATCCTGTCCCCAGACCTCCCAGAGCAAAAGCAAGCAAAGGCATTTTTAAGCATACTGAACCCTGTGGGGGATGATTTAAATACTACCTGAAGAGTCTGTTAGTCTTAGAGATTGGTTCTCTGAGATCGGCACGTCCTGATGTTGAAACTACAAAAATCATTTCATAATTAAAAGAGAAACCACAAGACTGCTATTTATAAAAGCGGGACAAAATTACCCAAAACCTTCATTGGGGAATAAAATTCTTTAAATCTTCGTACTTTCACCAAAGAGGAAAAAAAAATGCCTACTCTTCTGCATAGGTCATCCAGCATGTGACTTCATGAAGATGGAGGAGGATGAATAAGCACGTATAGGGGATGAGATGGGGGGTGCAGTGGGGAGCTGTCCTCACCCCTAAAGATTCTCCTCAGGTTAGCTCTCAGCTACCCAAAGACTAGCAGCAAGAACCTAGGCTTTATTTACTAAATTACCCAGGTGTGAGTACTCTACAGAGAACAACTTCAGTCTACGAAAGTGACGTATGCAATGTTTGTAAAAGAAGAAAACAAAACAAACAAGAAACAAATACCCTGTAGAGATAAAAATGCTCTACCTATGCCCCTTGAGTCCTCTTCTCTCAGAACCCAGCAGCCTGTCTCCTCTTGCAGGTCACGTCTTTCACATAAAAGTGCTAAACTAATGCCGCTTAATGACAAATTAATGTCCATGAATAAAAAATACACCTCTAATAGCATAGAGTAATTTGCCATTACAATATCATCATTGGACATGCCCCTGGTTTAATACGATGTATTTAATTCATAACCTAATGAGTGATATATAAAAAGAAGGAGATGAACCCTGCAATTACATTTATGTGAGTCTGTCACCTTATTTGTAAAACCTTAGAGTCATTTACATTCAAATTAGAACAAATGAGTGATTTCACAAAGTGCGGTGATAAATGACCATAGAAGCCCAAGACAAAACTGCATTTCCTGTGAACACATTAACAGTTTCCTATTATTTGTTAAAAATTACAATGCATATTGCCCAGTGTGGTGTGAATAATGACTTTTTTACTGATTGGGTCAGAAGACTAATATGTAGCAAAATAAATAATTTTTCTTTCCATTTTCCCCCTGATTTTTTGCTTTAACGGAACTACCGAATTTTGGTGGATTCACACTGCCACCTGCTGCCTACGAAGAGGTACTGGCCGTCTGTTCCTACACTGCTTTGGTGGTCTCATTGGAAGGGCCTCCAGGATGCTCTTTTTATTACAGCATTTTAGTTGCGTGTCATTATAACAGCTGTGATGCCTGCTGAAACAAAGGACGCTACTGTTAATTTGGCAATAGAATGCATCACTGTGGCGAGAGGCACAAATCCTACAGAATTTTCTCCCTTCTGAGGGATAATGACAAAAGATGGCACCTTGGCAAACCATGTAGCTCCTAGTGGGTCACTTTCAGGGGACACAACATAAGTCCATGGTTAATATCCTTGACCGATGGAATTCTCAGCAGAGGAAGGTGTGTGTTTGTGTGTGTGTGGGGGGGGTGCCTATGCATCTGTGTTTGTCCACCCTTCCCACCAGGGCATAAGTTTATTTTTTTTTCCTTTATTAATTTATTCTTGTTACATCTCAATGGTCATCCCATCCCTTGTATCCTCCCATTCTTCCCTCCCTCCCATTTTCCCCTTATTCCCCTCCCCTATGACTGTTCCTGAGGGGGATTATCTCCCCCTGTATATGCTTATAGGGTTTCAAGTCTCTTCTTGGTAACCTGCTGTCCTTCCTCTGAGTGCCACCAGGTCTTCCCCTCCAGGGGACATGGTCAAAGGTGAGGCACCAGAGTATGTGAGAAAGTAATATCCCACTTTCCACTCTACTGTGGAGAATGTTCTGACCATTGGCTAGATCTGGGTAGGGGTTTAAGGTTTACCGCCTGTATTGTCCTTGGCTGGTGCCTTAGTTTGAGCGGGACCCCTGGGCCCAAATCTGCCTATCATAATGTTCTACTTGTAGGTTTCTGTGGTACATATACACTATGGAATACTACTCAGCTATTAAAAACAAGGAATTCCCGAAATTTGTGGATAAATGGATTGAGCTAGAAATGATCATAATGAGTGAGTTAACCCAGAAGCAGAAAGACTCAAATGGTATATACTCACTTATATCTGCATATTAGCCCAAGGGGCATGTCCCACGAAAGCCTTCACTTACCAGGAAACTGAGACAGAGGGGAGGACATTCTATTGGGACTCTAGATGAGAGAAGCATGGGAGAACGGCAAAGTACAGGGCATAAGTTTAAAAAGCACTGAAAGCCTTTGCCTGCTGCAGGGGCTCTCCTATTCCCAGGACCTCTCTAATGGTAAGTCCCCATGTATAACATCTGACTTAGGATGCTGTAAAAGACAACTTGGCTGGGAGAAGACTGAGGAAGTATAGGTCCAGCCACGGAGATAAGAATAAAGAAGTTTGGTGCTTAGGTAAGAGATACACCAACAGGTAACTAGAGGCTATTTCTAAATTAAATCTATATACTAGTTCTACAGACAGACAGACAGACAGTTTAAACTCCTCCATCTGTAGGAAGAAAACAGACTTGAAGAGCTACTCAGCAGACTGGAAATGTGAGTCCTCACAAAATGCTAAGCACTAGCAAGCAGGCTGTTAGCAATTGTTGGCTCCCTTCCCTGGGAGAGACAATGATACTCCAGGGAATATGGCTTGCCATGGCGAGAGGCTAGAAACAAAAAAACAAAACAAAACAAAAAACTCATTTAGGAGTCATTCTTTTAGCAAGCGCAGTGAGTGTCTAACAAAAAGGAAATAATTTCAGCGGTAGGTAACAGACCCAGGTGTGAGGTATTTGTGCAGCTGGCTCTAAAACTGGACATCTGAAACTGCACCCACATTTATAAATAACAAGCAGATCAAGAGAACCCTCACAACACGTTATAGTATATAAAGTTTGAACTAGTGATGGGACATTTAGGTGGGAAAGCTCCAGCAAGCACTTCATGGAAATCAACAGACCACCCTAGTCAGGAAAAAAGGCAGGCACACTCCAGATCTTCATCTCTCCCTCAGCTCCTCCAAATCCAACCCCGGGTCTCATCCCTAGTAATCCAGCACACCACCTGCTGAGGCCTCCCCTTCCTTCCCCCTTGTCTCCATCTCTAGTGGACTATACAGACCTTACCCTCCTAACCTCTCTCCTCTCACTCTTTGCTTTATCCCAGCCCCCAACTCCAGTAGTCACTCCCTGGGATGCCACAGGCCACTCCCACCGGAGAAGCCAGTTCTCCCCCCATTCCGCTAAGTCCAGTACCCCAGCCTTATCCCCAGCTCTGCAGCAAAACACCTGTGGCAGCCTCCCCACAACCTCAGGTTAAGTGGACCCCACTAACACCCCTCCCGCGGCTCACTGCTTTGTCCCAGCCTCCTCCGACATCTTCAGGCCACTCTTGCTAGGGACGCAGGCAGGCTAGCTGCAGATCCTCACCTCTCTCTCTCTGCTCCTCCAAGTCAAATCCCCACGTCTTATCTCCAGCTCTGCAGCAGAACACCTACTATAGCGTCGCTCTCTCCCGCTTATCCCCATCTCCAGTCTATCACATAGATCTTCCCCCTCCAAACTTCCTTCCCCTCAGGAGGCAGGCACTCCATGGAAACCTCTCTAACCAGGAAAAGCAAGTAGGCGAAGAACAAATTTTTACCTCTCCCTCCATGCTTCCAAGTCTAATCCCCCAGTCTCATCTACATACTGCTCTGTAGCAGACCTTCTGCTCTGGCATCTCACCACTCTTTGGCCACATTCACAAGGGACAAAATAAGCAGACCCTGGTGGAACACCATGCGTTCCCTCCTCTTTTGAAGCCCCTCCACCGGCCCCAGCCCATTCCAATTCCTAAGTGTCAGCTCTTAATATACCCTCCCCACAACCACACATTTACCTGGAAACATCAGTGCCACAGCTATCAGGACCTCATAAGATTTTCCTATAGGCAACACAGATACCAAACTCTCCTGTGGATCACAGAGGAAACAAAACCCAAGGAACAAAACACCCACCCAGAGAAGACAAGACCAGATAGTCATCTGTTCCCAGTCCTGGATGCCTGAACGCCGTCACAAAAACCAGCCAGGACAGCACGTTTCACTGGAGCCCAGCAGCCCTACCACAACTCCGAATACTCTAACAGACTGAAACGTGTTCAGGTCTTGAGTGGTTTTAATGGTCTCATTCCAGTGTTTGTACTTTCATAGGTTTCTTTAGGAGACTTGTTTCTTCTTTAAGGACCTCTGTCACATGCATAAAGGGTGTTTCATATTCCATAGTCTTTGGCTTGCGATGCAGATATGTGGCATTACGCAAGGCATTTATGAATATGATAGAAGACTGGGAGACTTCAGCACCCCACTCGCACCAATAGATAGCCACCAGACAAAAACGGAACAGAGAAATGATGAAGCTAGCTGATGTTAAAGGCCACCTGAACTCAACAGATATTTACAGAACATTTCACCCAAACACAAGAGAATACACCTTTTTCTCAGCAGTCCATGGAACTTTCTCCCAAACTGGGGCACAATGTAAGTCTCAACAGACATATGAAAACTGAAATACCACCTTACATCCTATCTGACCACAACTGATTAAAGATGAATATCAACAAAAACAGAAACAACAGAAGCTCACAAAAGAAATTAAAGACTTGCCAGAATTCAATGAAAATGAACACACACCACACCCAAACAGTGAAGGCTGCTCTGTCTGGCTTTGTACTAATTGCCTATAGGAAAACTTGGAGAGATCTTATACTAACAACTTAACAACACATCTGAAAGCTCTAGAACAGCAACAAATACAATCATACTCCCTCCACACAAGAAAACCACAGATGGTAAGAAATAACCAAATACAGCGCTGAAATCCATGAAATAGAAACAAACAAACAAAATGAAGCAATGAAACAAAGAGTCTGTTCTTTGAGAAAATCAAATCTTACATTTACTGAACAATAATTATCCAAATTAACTAAAAAGGGGAGAAGGAAGAGCCAAATTAACAAAATTAGAAATAAAGGGAGGGGCCTAACAACAGACACCAAGAAAATCCAGAGAATCACAAGAACATACATTAAAAGCCTGTACTCCACCAAACTACAAAATCAAAAAGAAATGGATAATTTCCTTGATTCATATCACACAGTTAAATCAAGACCAAATAAACTATTTAAACAGACCTGTATATAACTCAAAATGAAATGGAAGAAAAAAAAACAAAACTTCAGGGCCAATTGGTTTTTGAACAGAATTCTACTAGACTTTCAAAGAACAGTTAATGCCAATACTCACCAAATATTGCACAACAAATAAACATGTCCAATTCATTTTACAAGGTCATAGTTACCTTGATACTCAAACCACGCAAAGACTCAACAAAGAAAGAGAATGGGGGCTGGAGAGATGGCTCAGCAGTTAAGAGCACTGACTGCTCTTCCAGAGGTCATGAGTTCAATTCCCAGCAACCACACGGTGGCTCACAACCATCTATAAGTTGATCTGATGCCCTCTTCAGGCCTGCAGGTGTACATGTAGACAAAGCACTGCATACATAATAATAAATAAATAAATCTTAAAAAAAAAAAAGAGAGAGAGAAAGAGAATTACAGACCAATTTCCTTCATGGACACTGATGCAAAAATAATCAATAAAATACACTAAAAAAAAAAAATCCAAATCCAAGAACACATCAAAATGGCCATCCATCATGATCAAACAGGCTTTAACCCAGAGATGCAGAGAGTAGGAGCAAGAAATAGCTGTCCTCTTTCTCCACACCTATTCAATATAGTACTTAATGTCTTAGCTAGAGTAATACAAAACTGAAAGAGATCAAAGCGATACAAATGGAAAAGGAAGAAGTCAAAGTATCTTTAGTTGCAGATGATATAATAATGTACATAAGCGACTTGAAAAATTCTACTCAGAAACTTCTATAACTGATAAAAAAAACTTTCAGAGAAGTAACTAGTTATAAAATCAATTCAGAAAAATCCATAGCCCCCTTACTTACAAAGGACAAACAATCTGAGAAAGAACTCAGGGAACCAACGCTTTTTATAACAGCCTCAAATAGTACAAACTGTCTTGAGATACCTCTAACCAAGCAAGTGAAATTTTTGTATGAAAAATTCAAGTAAATGAACAAAAATATTTAAGAAGACATCAAAACATGGAAAGATCTCCCATGCACATGAGTCAGTAGGACTAGCATAATTAAAACAGCCATCCTACCAAATGCAATCTACAAATTCAATGCAATTCCCATCAAAATTCCAACACAATTCTTCACAGATCTTGGAAAAATAATGAAGGCTTTGACCTTTTCCAAACCTACTTTATAAGAAGTTCTTTAATGCTTATACCTCCCTTCCAACCATCCTGGCCTAGATAGGAGAGGAAAGAGGTTAATGGGAACAGGAGAAGTAGATCTTTTTGGATTCAGTAATCAGGAGGATTTCAACAGACCAGCAATTCAACCAACCAGTTGTGCTGGAACCTGGAACAGCAGCCAGAACCCAGAGCTCCAAAGCGTTCTTGGGAGCAGTTCTCTCTAGGAGTGTCTCAAAGTGGAGCAACAAACAGCCAAATAATACCAAGACCCAAAAAGCCCCCACCTCCTATTTTTGGCAGATATATATGTATACACATACATACATGGATAGATACATACATATATGTATGTATGTATATATATATGGATATATGTATGTATCTATCCATGTATGTATGTACACACACACACACACACACACACACACACACACACACACACACCTGTGTTTCAGCTGGCAAAAACCAAGCCCCTGTATGAGGTTGTTCATCTTCTAGTGGATAAGCATCACCTGTTCTCTCATAAATCTGTTTCTCATCCCACACTTGGGATCAAAACAAAACCATGTTTACATCCATTACATATCCCACACTTAGAATCAAAACAAAAACATGTGCATATCCACTACAGAATTATTTTCAGCTTCATAAAAAAACAAACCTCAGGATAGCTAAAACAATCTTGAATAACAAAAAACAAAAAACAAAAAAAAAAAACCAACTACTGGAGGCATTACCATTCTCAACTTCAAGTTGAACCACAAAGCTATAGAAATAAAAAACAGCATGGTATTGGCACAAAAACAGACATGGTGATAATGGAATCAAACTGATGACTCATACAGAAATCCACACACATATGGACACATAATTTTTGATAAAGAGGCCAGTAATACACACGGGACATAAGACAGCATCTTCAACACATGGTGCTGGTCCAACTGGTTTGCTGCATGTAGGAGAATGAAAATTAGATTCATACTCATCACTATGCACAAAACTGAACTCCAAATATATCTACATACACTGAGCCTGATAGAACAGAAAATAGGGGGAAAGCCTTTAACTTCCTGGCACAGGAAAAGACTTTTTCAATAGAACACCATTAGCACAGGCACTAAGACTGACAATTAATGATGGGGCATCATGAAACTAAAAGACTTTTGCATAGCAAAGGACACCATCATTTCAACAAAGTTGCAGCCTACAGGATGGGAATTATCTTTCCCAACTTCACCTCTGATAGAGCACTAATATCCACAATATATAAAGAATTTAAGAAGCTAGACCTCAAGAAAACAAGTAACTCAATTTTAAAAATGAGATACGGATGTAAACAGAGAGTTCATGAAAGAGGATACTCAAATGGCAGAGAAACATTTAAAGAAATGTTCCTGGGCCATCAGGGAAATGTGAATTCAAATTACTTTGAGATTCCATCTTATACCTGTCACAATGGCTAAGATGAGTAAGTGACAGCTCATGTTGATGAGGAGGTGGAGTAAGCACATCATCTATTGCTGGTGGAAGTGCAAACTCTTACAGCCACTGTGGAAAGCAATGTAGTAATTCCTTAGGAAGACAGGAATTGGGCTACTTCAAGATCTAGTTATAATTCTTGAGCATATGTCCAAGGACCCTTCATCCTACCACACAGACACTCGCTCAACCATGTTCATTGCTGCTATATTTACAAAAGCCAGCCACTGAAAACAACCTAAATGTCCCTCAACAGAAGAATGGATAAAGAAAATGTGGTACATTTACACAATGGAGTCTTACTTAGTTGTTAAAAAAAATATGACATTATGTATTTACAAGCAAATGAATGGAACTAGGAAAAATAAAACCTGCCCTGAGTGATGTATTCCAGACTCAGAAAAACAAACATGGTATCTATTCACTTATATGTGGGTTATATTATATGTAGAGCTGTTAAGTCAATGATAATCAAGCTACAATCCACAGAACCACAGACTGTAACTACAGAGAAGGGACTAGAAAGAACCGATAGATCTCATTAGGAAAGGTAAATAGAATAGACATAGAGGGAAGTAGGGGCTAGAACAGGAGGGATCAAGTTGGGAGGGGGAGGCAAGAGGAGTTCTGGGAGGGAATATGTGGAGAGACATCTAAAAATAAGGGATATTTAAGGGGTAGTATGGAAACCTAAATCAGCAGAAACTTCCTGAAATATATACAAATATAAAGGCAATGTAAATAAAATCACCAAATAATGAGTAAGACAGAGTCCCAACTGGCCATCTCGTCACCTAATGAAGCTTCCAGAACCAGGGCTATATCTAACTGGGTTGTTGGCCAAAGAGGCCTCATGGGAGTCCCCAAACAATTCAGGCTCTGACAGCAAGGCCCCATTGCTAAACACATCTGCACAACTCATTGAAAGGGAGATGGTGATCTGGGGCCCACACAGAGACTTCACCCTTATGTTCCAGTGTCTTTGGTTCAAGAAGGTACTCTGCATGGTATCAAAAGAGAAATATGGACACCAAGCCAGCCACAAAACCTTTATTTACAATCATGTACCTAAGGCAAGAGATGCTAGGGTAATGGTGGCTTAAAGTTTGTGGGAGTAACCCACAGTAACTGGTCTGACTTAAGATCTACTGGAGCTCATACCCAACAGTGTTTGGGAGGCCAGGAGCCTGAGTATAGATATCCCAGGGTTCTAGGGTAAAACCAAATAATACTGGTCCAAAAAAAATGTAGTGATATTCTGCTATAGACTTGGACCAGTGCCTTCTTCAGCCATCATCAGAGAAGCTTCCTCCTGCAGCAGATGGGACCAAATATAGAGACCTGCAGCCAGCTATTATGCAGAGAGTGAGAGACCTTGGAACATTTAGTCCTAAGTAGGATGTCATCTAAGCCCTCCCCTCTGAGCTCAGGGAGCCCTGTGGAAAAGGAGGCAGAAGAATGTAAGAGCCAGAGAGAATGGAGACCACCAAGCGAACAAGGCCCTCTACATCAACATGAGCAGGGCTCACATGAACTCACAGAGACTGAGGCAGCATGCACAGGGCCTGCTCAGGCCTGCACCAGGTCCTGTGCACTTATATTATGGCTTCCAGTTCAGTGTTTTTAGGTGATTCCTAAGTGTGTGAAGGAGTGGGTCTCTGATACTTGTGCCTTCTGGGCTCTTTCCATCCATTGAGTTGTCTTGTCTTATCCAACTTTGATATGTTAGATTTTGTTTTAACTTATTATATTTTATTTCTTATATTTAAAACACTATGGAATACTACTCAGCTATTAAAAACAAAGAAATCTTGGAATTTGCTGGCAAATGGATGGAACTAGAAATGATCATCCTGAGTGAGTTAACCCAGACCCAGAAAGATATACATGGTCTATACTCACTTATAATTGGACACTAGCCCAACATGGACATAGCCCAAGACTCTCAGAGTCTTCACTCAGTGGGGGATTGGAACAGATGTTGGGACTTGCTATTGGGGCTTCAGGTGAGTGAGGTATGGGAGAATGGGGAGATAGAAGGACCCACAGGGTCCTGGAACCCTACAAGGAGACCATCAAGGCTGGTGGATCTGGACCCGGGGGGCCTACACAAACTACTGCACTAACCAAGGACAATGCAAACAGTAAACCTAGACGACCTATTCACATCTAGCCAATGGACAGTGCATTCTCCACAGTTGTGTGGAGAGTGGGGACTGACTCTGACATGAACTCTGGTGCCCCCTATTTGACCACTTCCCTTTGGTGGGGAGGCCTGGTGGCACTCAGAGGAAGGGGAAACAGGCTATCTGGATGAGACCTGGTAGGCTGTCATCATATGATGGGGGAGGAGGTCCCCTTCTGTCACAGGTCTAGAGGAAGGGAATAGGGTGAAAGAGGGAAGGAAGGGGGAAATGAGAAGATACAAGTGAGAGGATAACCATCAAGATGTAATCTGAAGAAATTATTTAAATAAAAATATCAAAAATTAAAAATTAAAAAATGGATGAATGAATGAATGAATGAATGAAAGTATAGCTACTAGGATAAAGATAGCAATTAAACTGTCACTTGAACTTGCTGGAGGATGGAAAATCAATTTTCTCCAATGGAGTAACACTGGTGATGGTATACCAACCAGTCCAGGGCATCATGTTCAGGATTAGTAGACCAATATATAGTGAACTTCATATTTGTTGTTGTGTAATTTTGTTTTGTTTGTTTATTTGTGTGTGTGTGTGTGTGTGTGTTCACGCACGTTTTTTTAATCTGGTCACAATTTGGAGGGGTGTTCGTTTTGCTTCTTTTTGAGTCATATTTTATATTGTTTTCTTTTTTCTTTTTGTTATTTTGGGTTTTTTGTTTTTTGGGAAGGAAGCTGAAGTTGGGTGTATCAGTAGGGAGAAAGGGTATGGAAGCACTTATGGCAAGGGAAGAATGTGATCAAAATATATTTAAAATTTAAAATTGTTTTAAATAATAAAAAGTAGATAGAAATAAATGGACAATGCATTCTCCACAGTTGTGTGGAGAGCCGGGACTGACTCTGACATGAACTCTGGTGTCCCCTATTTGACCACCTCCCCTTGGTGGGGAGGCCTGGTGGCACTCAGAGGAAGGGAAAGCAGGCTACCTGGATGAGGAAAAGTTCAGTAGTTAATATGAAACTGCTGGGAAGGCTGAGTGCAATGATACAGGCCTATACTCCTAACACACTGAAGGCTGAGGCAGGAGTACAGCTGAGTTACAGGCAAGTCCAGGATACCCTGCTTTAAAGATTTTAAATAAACAACAACAGAGTCCAGAATTTAGCTGGGAACAAGTAGAGTGTGAGAAAGAGCTCAGTAAAGCAGTGGACATGTTTGACCTCTGACATGTCTAGCTGGTCACTCAGGAAGAAATCTCCAGGGGTTTCCTTAACAGTGTCCCCTTACACCAGGTGACGTGAATGCTGAAGAGCAAGGCCATCCACGACTCAAAAATAACAAAGAATCACTTCTATTTTATTTCAGACTGGACCTTGGCTGTGGATCGTTTTGAAAATGTGGGGTGGGAATTGGGGTGAAGGCAGGTAGGTACTAGGGTGGGATGGGGCATCCGCATTCATGTGTCACAGGTCACCAAGGATTCTGCTAATGGCTGAGGAGCCTTAAGGCACTTCTGCAAAGGGTTCTCCCTGGACAGGTTTTAAATGAGTGCTGAATAAAGAATAGGGACTCCTAGAGGAGCCATCTCTCCTTCACCAGAGAAACAAGAGAAATTTAAGGACAACAGGATAATAGCAGATATCATAGTGGCAATACTTTTAAAAATCCCAGCTGGACAAAGGCTGCAACAAGGATGGCAAACACACTAACACTGGTAACGTAACGGGGCACCACTTCTCGGTACATTTTAAGCACTGGGGAGTTTTTGTTTACAAGAAAGTATAATCCTTTTTTTATATTTTCAGCTAAATGATTCTATATGACATTTAGACTCAGTTGAACAGGCTGGAGAGATGGCTCAGAGGTTAAGAGCACTGGCTGCTCTTCCAAAGGTCCTGAGTTCAATTCCCAGAAACCACATGATGGTTCACAGCCATCCATAATGAGATACGGTGCCCTCTCCTGTATCTCCTGCAGGTGTACATGCAGGCAGAACACTGTGTAAAAGATATATAAATAAGTCTTAAAAAAAAAAAAAGAATCAGTTGAGCAATACTGCCAAAAGAATAAATGCTGCCAAAAGGCTGCATTAACATAAGATAATATAAAAGCAGGTTGACCTAATACGATGACTTTATCCTGAGAGATGCAACACATATCTTGGGAAGACTGAAGTACTGTTGTTTCCAAGGACATAGGGCTTAGGTTTTCATCCAGGTAGTTTCCTTCTGTAAGTTCAACATCTTGCAGTAATCATTGATAACAAGACAGAGGTCACATAACAGAAGGAAAGGCGAACATATGTGCAAACACTGAGTTTCAAGCACTATCAAAAAACCTGAGTAATAACTTTTCTCAAAATGTGACTTAATTCAAACTGCACTTTGACCTGAATGAAACAAATGTAAGAGTTCAGCTGCAAAGGGCACAGCTATTGAGATCTTAAGAAATTCATCTGACAGGGCAGGAAAAATGCTCATGGACTTCCAGTGTTCATCTGGCATTCTCATTTATACAGAAAGCATCTAAATATATACAAAC